>NC_083548.1:3790236-4106089 GCF_018135715.1 Danaus plexippus | reverse complement strand
TACCATTACAAAAATACATGTGAAGAAATAAATGAATTTTAACAAAACAATACTTTGGTATACAAAAATAATTTGGTAATAGATAACATATACATATGTGAGTGTGAAAATATTGGCCCTGTACCTTATTAACTGAACTTTTTAAATATTTTAATCTACACCGATTAAGTACTACAAGAAATATCTTGAAAAAACAAATTATGCTGTAACTTAACACTATTCTTCTCGGTAACATTCCATCTTATTTTAAATAAAAAGCACTTATTTTCGAATATTTAACATATTTCAAATTAAAACTCTATAATAACTTTGTTCATTGCTTACTTATGACAATACCTTTTTTATGTAATTCAATATAAACGTAAAATATTTTCATATTCCTAGTTCTTATATTGGTCACTTAATGTGTAACTTATTAGATATCTTTATTGTTACTACACACACAGCTGTTATTCATTACGTACCAAAATTTATCGATGGTAGAAATAGTGACCTACTTAGATTTCTTCACAAACGAATCCTTTTTCTTTCAATATCCAGTTTCTATATATAAATATGATATTTAAGAAAAAATCATCTATCAGCTCAAACGTTTGTTAATACCGGTGGAAAATATCCCAACCTGTTGACTTATTCACTTCATATCCTTTTCTCAAAAACTCACGATCTCGACATGGTGATCGGTATTGTTTCTTGGTCTGTTGTGTTTGATACATGAAAATAGCTTTTCTTCTACATTATCACGCGCTTCGCTTTTGTTTTCATACGTAATATGTGTATGGTGTTCCATATAATAAAGAAAAACCTAATCTTTGATTACACATACGTACCTATATTAGAAATTTATTCACCTTTTAAATTATACAGACCTATAAATAAAAGATATAATTTTTTCTTCTATGAATTAAACCCATCGCTATAAAATAATTGCTATTGTTCTCAAGTATGGGTGTCATAATTGCGTGATATTTCTTACATCTTGAAAAATGGAAAAAAAGATACGCTAAAGGAAAAATAGTAATGCTGTAGAAGCAGGTTATCCTATTCAGAAGCCCTAAGAAAGATTTCAGAATAAAACATTACTTAATGCATTTTGTATCAACAAAAATATTATTTCCTTAAGTTTTAAATTTTATTGAGAACACGGAGAGTAAAAACTGAATGAAAAAATATTTCCTGTAATATTAACATATTTGGAACCGAATTTGTAATTTGACTTTATGCAAATAAAATATAAATTTAATTATATTTGCAATTTTTAAAAAAACATATTGAATTATCTTTAAGTTTAGTCTCAAAAAAAAAGTAAAAGTATCAAAAACAGGAAATTATTAGTTAATTTTAAACATTATGTTATCTATCCAGTTACATAATTTATTTCGTTTTTAAAATATTATTTAATTTTACGTATTAGTCGAATTTAGAGCCAATTTCTTTGTAGCCGGTTAAAAACTCATAACTATCTGTAGCGCCTTAGTTTATGTACAATAACCTTTAGTTAGACCGCTTTTATATAATTCTCTTAGTACATAAAACAATTCACAATAAGGTAGACGTCATATTTCTATTAAGATACTTTAGTATATAATCTTGAA
Source organism: Danaus plexippus (assembly GCF_018135715.1). Taxonomy (NCBI): domain Eukaryota; kingdom Metazoa; phylum Arthropoda; class Insecta; order Lepidoptera; family Nymphalidae; genus Danaus; species Danaus plexippus. Next base: position 4,104,494 of record NC_083548.1, on the reverse strand, counting down.
GACATGATCGTATATCATTCCACCATCTCGAATCATCAAACGAAGAGTACAATTCCACCAATTCCTGCAACCTTTTAAAAATGGCTCTGGCAAAATTAGCTTTCGTCTTCCTTACGGCGCTGGTATAATTATTTTTATAAATTTAAATAATTTTATTTTTATAACATAGATTATAATGTCTTAAACAATATTTTTATATTATAAACTTGCAGATAGCTGTTAACTTAATCTTTGCCGAAGAAGAAGAATTCTCTCAATTCGAAGGGCAACGTTTTGCTCGTTCCGCAGAGGAATCAGAAGACTCCCAAGGAAGATTTCTCAACAGATTTACTTCATGTAACTATACTGAAACGGTATGTTATAGGAGAGAGCGTTACTGTTAAGCGTAAGTTTATAGTTGATATTAATAAGTCAAACATATTTTTCAGCCTGGATCCACTTGCCGAGGGTGCTTCACGGCTGTCCGTTGTCTTCCATCAAACGTCGGCATAATTCGCTCTTGCCGTGGTTTCTTACCTTATTGCAATAATGGCAGGTGCTCTTTCAGTGCAGCCGCGAATTGCTCGAGCTCCGGTTAAAGTTACATTTATAGGCAGGTATTAATAATATCTTAATAATTAGATTAAACATGTGAGCAAATTATCATGTATATAGTAGTATTACTTACAAAATTTATTCGTATTTTTCTTCGTCTGGTCCATTATATAAATAAAACATAGATGGTCGATTAGATAATAAACATTACTTTTTTATTTGTGCCAAAGATTCTGATAATCGTTTTGTTTTTTCAGTTTCCACAACCGTATCACGAATTATGTAACGCGGCTTAGTGTTTCATTGTTTAAATAAATGTTTATTGCTACTAAATTATATTTATTTTTTATCACTACTCTTAATGCATTTTATTTATAATGACAATATTTGTTTTAATTTGTGGAGGAATTGTTTGACAGAAAAAGGTTTTTTTCCTATATTCATTGTGCGCGGAAATTTCCGTAAGTTTTAGAAGAAAGAATAGTCAATTTGTGATTTAATTTTGACTAAATCTTAAGTAGTCATAGATGTCATAGTTACTTTCATGGTGATTTTTTTTCTATATTTAATTTACTACTATAAACAACTACTGCAAGACCGGGTCACTACTTATCAACTTTAAAAGGATATATGAAAGAATACTACAGTATAAATGTCTCAAAATCTTTATTTAATATGATCACGGAAAGTTGCTTTTATTGTCGAAGTTATTCGCAAACAGGAATCTTAAATAACAAGTTAATTTGCCTACTACAATATTTAATAAAATATATATTACGTTTTTATATTATTTATTTGTCAAACACAGCTAATTCTAGTCAGAAAAGAGACCATGCCGCAATACGCAAGATGGTAGACATTAGAACTCTTTAATAATTTGGAATTTATTTTTATAATATTTTATCTCGTTTCATGATAGAAGACTAATCTCAAATTTTTATATCATTAATAGGTACACATAATTTGCGATTGACAACAATGCCTAATATATTTTATTTTAAAATCTAAAATGACATCATAAAAGAGTTTGGTTACAATTTGTCATTTAATATTTATAGTATGAATTATCCTAACTGCTAGCCTTTTATTTTGGCGTAACGCAGTTCTATATACCTTAAATAGATTATAACATCAATATAAGTACACCAAGTGTTATTGTCTGAGTTAAAAGCATCAAAAGGTTCCCGCTTTCTGAATTAAAATATTATATAATTTAAAAATATAATTTTTCTTTGCCCTACAACGAAGCCGTTCTCAAACGGATGAGTCCAAAAAGTTTAATCCTGAAAATACTAAAATTTCAATCAATAATCTTGGTTTAAGGTTATCAAAGGATTAACACTTATAGAATTGACTGATGAAATTTAGTATCCCCAGGTTGACATGATTTGGCTCATTATAAGCCGCGTGACTTTGAGCCACCCGACTTACAGCCGCATAGCTACTGATTTTTACGACGGCTAGGAAGACTGCTGTTGCGGTACGACTTCCTCAATAGAATATTATCCACAGCGGGAAGAAGCAAATATCTCTTGTCTGAAGCGTGGTATGGAACTTTGAGAGACCTAAAATAATAGAACTTCGGGTTTTCCTTTATCTGCCAGGGGTCCTTCGGGGTGTTGGAATAAGAAAGGGACAAAGGAGATTGTGGTAAAGGGGTATTAGGTATTTCGTTGCTCAACGAACGGTGGAGGTACCTTCCGGTCGGGTGCGAGTTAGCAGGTATTGGCGGCGACGGTAGGTTGGAGTCGTCTGAATCGATGGCTGCGTCAACTTCGGAATCAGCGATATATTGCCTGATAAAAACGTCATTATAAGTCCTACATTTTTATAACTGTTTTCATCGTATATATACAATGTTATGTCTTACCTAATCCCGAAATTCTCGTCAGCGGAATGCTTCCTACAAATAAAAATTAATTTAAAAATAAGTCCAGACTTTGTATGGTAACACGAAACACTCCTCATAGTAAAATTTGTAGTTTACAATTTTTGTCTATTGAATAAATATTTGACAACACATGCTTGGTATAAGTTTTAATAATTTTGACGACTTTCATAATCAGGTTTTTAATATTTTTTTCTACACATGTAACTAAACACCGATTCTAACATCAATTAACGTGTGCATATCTAACATTTAACATGCCTCTAAGTTGTGCATTGCTGGTTTTTGAAAACGTCTTCAAGCGTCAAAGCACACCCTATCTACTATTCATGGACGACAGTTATTTTTTGAAAAATTCTTTTCAGAAACCTGTATAATTCTTGACTAGGTAAAAGCAGTCTAGCTCTTCCAGACCTACTGTAGCGGCCACCCGAAAACCTAAATGAAGGCAATAAACCTAACCGAGCCAATGAGCCAATATGACGCTTTACGAATTTTTCACGCTTTACATCGAGATCATCTTCATCTGTAACAGACGCAAATTCCGAAAAAATAGTAATAAATAAAAAATTACTTTTTAGTTAGTTATATAATTTTTCTACATACCAACTGATCTTTTATCATCGTTGTCGTTCTCGTAATCTTCTGGTAGGGAAATATCATTACGATCAAGGACATCGGGCAGAGAAAATATGGATCTTTTATTTCTCGTGTTTCCATTGGTTTCAATGTAAATTGGTCTATAAAGTCCATGTGCTGGCATCCCAACAGCACCGCGCTTAAGATACCAGTTACCATCGTAATCCATTTTAGTATTTAATGAATCAGGAAAAAATCCAACATCACTACGTTTAAAAACCTGTGAGAGTGGCGGCAGCATTTCAGGATTTATAGATTGTTGGAAATCATACACTTCATTGAAATCAAGTGGCCCGTCTATTTCAGTTAATGGCGGTACAGGGTTTTGGTAAAATGGAAAATAATATTCATCACCCATAATTTCATCCCTTTTGTGAATTAAGCCATTTCGTGCAAGTGCAGCAATATTGCGTTTCTCATTCGACTGGCTGTATTGACCTCGTCCGAAACGGTAACCATCTCTTGCAAGTGATTGTACGTTTCTTTTCATTGCCGAATAGCTCCGAAGCCGCGCAATTGAAGCCAGGTTCCTTTTCTCTTGCACTTCTTCATCGTCTTGCTCCTGTTTGTCAGTTTCGTCGTAAGGCGATCTAAACGTTGGGAGCTGTCCATTTTTAGCCAGCGTTGAAATACTTCTTTTAATACCAGATGTCATACTCTTAAGATAGCCATCTCTAGCTAGAGCTGCGATATTTCTTCGTGGAAATGTAGGCCAAGTATTCTTGGATGCATCAGAAGGTAAACCCACGACCTTTTAAAAAATAAAATATATTTTTTAAACGTCTCTAAAATATTTTATACCATTTCTTTCCTATACATGTAAATTATCTTACCTGTTCTACATAGAGACAGTAGACCAAAGCCAATGTTATAAGTGTAAATAACCATCTACTATGGTTTTTATTATTTATGCGGCTTCCGCGCTTCATCTAAAATATATAAGAGATTTTCTTATTACTATACAAATTCTTAATTGGATATTTTTTTATTTACTATGTTGGTCATATAATCAATAATATATACGATCTGGTGCTGTAAACTTATTTACAGTTGCATAAAATTCCTGATATTATACTCGAAAATCGGCATGAAACTTTTAAATGTTTCAATGTAGTTACGTTTTAAGGAATTACCTATAACTCTATATATTTAGGGGGAAAATAATTTTATTGCACACTGAAGTAACTATAGAAATGAACAATAAAGCTTGATTAAACGTCTACATTACACGAGGAAATTAAATTTTCTCTGCGCTTAAAATTTAATTTTGTCGTAATGAAGTCTGTTTTACACGTTCCGCATTTATGAAAATCATATTAGTCGACATTAGACTAGTGCATATATGGAACAAATATTAGAATTTTCCGTGCCTTTACTTATAAAACATTTGCAAATAAATGTATGCGATAAAAGAGAGAATTATAGTAAACAGAAAATTTAATTTTTATTGTTCCTGACTTAATCAATGTAATTATTTTTTGTTCCTTAAACTTTAGGTTTAAAGAATTCTGACATAAAAATATAATCAATTGAGGTAAAACAAATAATTCGAATATATATTTCTTTGATGAAGTATTAACTAAACCTTATAAATTTGGAATGGAAAGTAAAAATAAACATTTTATTTCAAATTTAAAAAATATAATATTATTTTCAAGTAAATTTTACTACACTACGAAAGATACTTTAAATCTTGTTTATTTTCTGTTTAAAGTATAGAGTCTACATATTTTAGCGTTTTCAAAAGAAAAAGATTTACACATAATTATTTTTCTGATGAACTTATAAGAAATTATCTTTTATTAAGATGACTTTTTACAAAGAAAGTGTTTCGTGAATTTATAATAATGATAACGGAATATTTACAATTTTTTGTTAAAATTTTCTTAATATTTTTCCATCCAAACCTAGTTTCAATCAATTTTAACATGGCATCTTATTTTCAAAATCACTTCAAAATAATTTCCCCATACGAATGACAATCCTTTCATACTTCCAAAATATATTTACCCAAGTAAGAAACGACCGGTGAAATAATAGATGTACTTTAATAAATAAAAATATGGAATAAGTAACTTTATACTTACTCTAACAAGTATAATCCACTTCCACACACTACAAAACTTTTTATTCTATAATTTTTAGTGGTTGAAACTCAATCGTCTTGGCGGGAATGTAGCTAATTCCCGAGTACAGAGGTTTTATACCCTATCCGTAACATTTAGTGCGCAAGCGTGTACGGAGGCTCACCCATGAAAAATCGAACACAGTACAATTTCATCTTCAATGTCATACAATTAAGAACTATCATTGACAGTATACAATTTGGAGGAATGTACACGGGGTGGAGTTTTCCAGGTACTAGGTGCATATTGCACTTAAATTGATGAGCTCTTATTTTCCAGGGTCTATTTAAATTAAAAGCAAAACGGTATTGCTTTATAAGGTCATGTTATGTGAAACGCTTCGTTTTGTAAATCAATAAGTCCTTTTATTTTTAGATAGAATCCAGGGTTATATAAATATTTAAAAATATATTTGAATTGTCTATTCTTATATGTATTTCATATACATATATATATATTAAAACATTTTTGGCCTTATATTTATTATTTTAAATTCTAAAGCATACACTAGATCGTATACTATCTATAGAAAAAATTGTAGTTATATTTAAACTTTTGTTGAACGAGTTTCTTCTTATTTTTCTATTGTACGTTTGTACTAATGTATACAATTCTATGTGATAATTAAGTAATATTTTAAAATATATTTTTGATTTAAAACTCCGTATAACTAAACATACCTAATTCTGCAATTGCAGAATATTTTTTGTTGAATAAAATTATTTCTATTTTTAACGATTTTTGTAAATGAAACTAAAATATTTATTTATTTTCCTAGGCCTTGGTAACGGTGGATGAGTAAATAATGTATCTGTGGAAATATATACGATGAAGGAATATCATAAATCACTACTAATTTGACGCTGTGGGTATATAAAAGTTAAGTGAGATATTCATATTACATATTAACTTATTTGAAATTTAAAATTTGCATCAGAAATTTACTTATTTAGACGAATTGAAGGAGAAATATTTTTTTAGAGGTTAAGTTTGAGGCAAAAGTCGTACCTTAACATCCACAAATTGAGGATGTATTATTATATAATAATCTCTAAAATCTCTTTAAAATAAATAATCGCATTTAATACGGATATGAAATCTTAATTTATAATGCTATAATTTATCTTCTATTGATTTCCATTGCCATATCTACTATTATTATAAAATAAAAATGCGATTTTAATACAAATAAAATTAAATAATATTCTTTTTATTTCCGTTTAATTCTTACGATCCTTAAGAAACTTACACTTCTACTATTAAAGGAAACTATAAGATAAACTTTATTTTCCACAAAACTAGTAGGTATGTACTTAAACGTTGATGTTTATCTTTTATTCATGACTGAGAGCCATCGCTAGCCGGACCCGGGTGTTAGAGTGTGGCAATAACAGGTATATTATATAGGCATTGAAGCATCTTTAATACAATTTTGTTATATGTTGTAGACTTGCATGTTTATGTTGTCATAATTCATTTTCTATACTAGCCATGTTAAATTCTGTATTTGATCTTCCCTTGTGCTCACAGCACCGTGTTGTAGCGGAGTTAGAAACATCACAGATTATATTATATATATGAACATTATTTTTTAATTCTGTGTAACAGAAACCTACTAGATGGAAATACTTTCCGGATTAACGATTTGGATTTATAAAATTGCAAATAAGGATACTAATTTTATTTTAATTTAATGATCAATATTATAACAATAAACGAGTTGTAAAAAATAAATAGGATTTCGGACCATTTACTGTATTGACTGAAATATTAAGCAGCCTTGAATTATTTTACTGGTCATTATTATATAGTATTATTTTATTTCCATGTTTTCCTTATCTATCACTTTATTTTCTTACAAATAAAAATTCTTCATCAAAATTCTCTCCATTTTATCCAGGAACCGAGATTAACTTAATACCATATTCTTCCACAGATTATATTTTATATCACTTGCAGTGAGAGCTCGAACGTTGACTGTATAATTTGATGCAAAGGGATCACTTAGACTTATATTTCAAGTAATACGAGCCTTTCAACATTAAATTATGTGATAAAATACTTGCAGATAAATTTAATATTACGAGATTTAATATTACGAGATATTATATTAGAAAGTCTAAAAAAATAAAAAAACTATTTATTTAATATGAAGAAATGAATAAAAATTTAAATAAAAACAATCTTTTCTTTAAATTATGCTTTATTACATATTACAATAAAAAAAAGTTTAGACACAAACACTGGACGGACTTGTGAGATAAATACACTTTCACTTAAGTGTATGTTAAAAAAAATACCAGCAAAACTTACGCTTGCTTGTACTTAAATTTAAAAAAAAAACAACTTATTCTAATTATAGAACTATGGAAGAATCATTTCGATTCATTTAAGTTATTGAATATAAAATATAATCAAAATTATTACAACTATTATAATTACTATTACATTTCATTGCAGAAAAATGTCATCACAAAATAAAAATCTACACTGATTTTGGTATATATTATTAAATGTTTTAGAATCGTTGAAATACTCGCACTTAAAAATTTATATCTGAGGACGTGAAGGTTGAAAAGTCATCAAACTGAGCTTTGTGTTGCCATGTTCGTTAATTAATATACTAACTAAAAGATTGTGTCGGATCAACATTGTAAAAACTCTCCTTCACTATCACAACACTTCATTCATCAACAGAAATTCGATAACATTTCTTTTTTTTAAACTCAGAGAGACAAAAATATTGACATAAAGGTATACTAATAATAAAAAATTGAAGTACGTTTCTTTCATTAAAATAACCGCTTTTTTTCTAAATTAATACATTTAGTACCTACACACGATAAATATATCTACCGAGACAATTTCTCATACAATTTTTCATTGTTTGTTTGTCTCTGATAATATTTGAAACATCTGAATGCAGATTGCGGAAATAAAAGGAAATTCTAACTTCAGACTACCATTGTTATTATTTTTTTTAATAATGTTAATGAACAAAATGAAAAAAAAAACAGATTTGCCGTACAAACAAAGTCGCGGGCACAGCTAATATATGATAAATTTACGTCTAATACATGATATACAAGATTTTTGATTATCATAATTTTACCAGGAGCCATTTTCATTAAGTTTACCTTAAACTTAAAAAAAAATACCTTCCACTCAATTATTTGAGCCTGTATATGTAAATATATGTAAAATATATTGTAACAATTTTGTTAACTTAGTTGTATACACTTATTAAAAACTTAGTAAGAGTGAAATTAATAAATTAAACAGTAAACCCAATCTTTGAACACCTCAATATATAAAACCCCTCCTTACATTCGTCTCGACTTATAAGCTAGTTTCAAACTGTCCTGTTTTCAAATCACTCAGTTTACTTTCAACCAAATCAAGATCGTTAATTCTCTCCAGAGTGTTGATTTCTGACGGCGTGTCATTCGACACTCCCAAATCTCCGACATCGTCGACACTAATGTCCCAAACGCGGTCAAATTTCACACTACTCTTATTACCTAAATAACAAGACTTCTCTATGAAAACTGTCGAATTAAAACTCCTTTTCGATGCCGTTATGTTGCACATTAAATCGTTTATTTGGTTTAGAACATCTGAAAAGATATAATTATATTACTATGATTAAAATAGTAATTAATCACTAAATAATATTTATTATTTCTGTAAAAGAAGCTATTTTCCAAAGTCTACCCAAATTATTGGCTTATAACAGTAACCTCACAACATTCAACATGTAATTGATATTAATAAACAAAATATAATTTTAATTAAATGAATTCCAAATTCAAAACTATAAAAATAATGCTATAGTTTTTTTTTATTATATAACAAGACATAGATTTACACCAGTAAATCCTGATGGTACAAATTATCACATTCAATAAATATGGTTATAATAAATCAGGATTTCGTTTAAATTAAAAATAAATATGAAAATAGTATAAAAAGTGTTTTGCTGTTTTAAATATGGCTTTCACCCGTACAAAAAAGTGCACAGTATATTCTGCCAATGTGATGCAGAAAAAAATAAAAAAATAATCACCTGTAATTTGCAAGCTAGTGTCCTCAATCATACTCTCCCTTTCCGAAAAAGTTTTTTCCGTATCATTCCATTTCTGTTCTAAATCTATAGGCACAACCTTATTGAGTACAGCCTTTCTTAAAGACCGTGTTTTTAAAGGTGTCTGATATAGTATAGAAGCTTCTCGATTGATTTTTATATCAGATATATTGCATATTTGGTCCAATTGTACTGAGAAACTCAATTCATTATTCGTTCTAGCCTTCATATGTTTTGTTAGAACAGCTAAGGGAAATTTTCCTGTGGAAGATCTCAAATTTGTTCTTGCAAATATACTTCTTGTCATATTGTTGATTTTTTTCGGTGATGTAACGTAAGTATTTCCGTTCAGACATATGGTCTGAGTGATGTTTTTCATTTCCGGTTCATCGTAAAATTCGTTTTCTGACGGATTCAGTATATTATTTATTGTTTTAACTAGTTTGTAGAGCAGTTTCAGTCTCTTTACAAGCTGTTTAAATGAAGCATTTTTGTTTTGGGCCTTTTTTACGTTGTACTTATGATCGCCCGCTTGAGATAGTAAGTTGTTCACGATTTTGCATTCCATTTGAACTGCAATATATATCAAGATATAAATTAAAAGATCTTAGAACTTTTTTACAAGAATTCCCATAATACCTTTTTAGTTTTCCTCTCAAACAACCGTTCAAATAAATTTAGTTTTGAAATTCCATATTATAGTTTCATGACGATGTATGAATATTTATTTCTCTTTCACATAAAAAAATCACGGATTTTGAAGAAACTTTGCAGTAATATAGACTGGATGTCAGAATAAGATATAGGCTATAATTTATTCCGGAAGTACGTGTATTTCGGGCAGAATCTCGATATTAGTTTCATTTTGCATGAAGTAATGTGACACAGCCGATAGATGTCGCTAACAATGGTCGCTAACATATCTAAACACGAAGCTAAATTCTAAAGTCCACGTGGACGAAGTCACGGGTAAAAACTAGTAATTGGTATCATTATAATGTCCATATAAATGATTTATACTATATAACATTCATAACTCTTTGTTTTGTCTAATATATGTATTATTTATAATAATTGATACCTTTATTCAAATCTCTTAATAAAGGCGTCAAAAGTTCGTGAGATCTCAATGCATCCGGTTCAAACTGTTCATATACTTTGAAGAACTCATATACTACACAACCCATGTTGATCACTGTACAGGTCCTTGTATTATTATATGCACTATCCTTAGTTATTTCCTGAATTTTCTGATGCATCATTTGCTTAACTTTCTGAAAAATATATTTAATTCTAAAACAAATTTCCAAAAAAGTAATGATAACTTTAATACTCTATTGAATACATATAAACTCCTTGGTGTGTCAATCACTAATATTCTAATATACCTAACACATAATATCATTGCCCACTTTATTACAGTATTGCTAGAGTAAAAAGTTGTTATATTTTTAGATCAAAACCGTCGATCGATATATTTTTAGATCGAAGCTCACTCAGACCGATCCCTACATTAGCTTACATTATACAATAACACTTAAATTTACAGAACATAACCCATAATCAAGTAACAATGTAACAACATCAGAGTGCTAAAATGAAATTACGTTTCATATTATATGCTCACATCTGCAAAAGCTGCGGGGTCGACAATTAAAAATATCCCATCCCTTATTTGTTTGACCTCTTGATTCCAAATATCAATTAGTATTGACGAGTGCGGACTTTTTGATGACGTCATCACAGCTGGCACTAAATGAGGGTCCAAAGCTTCTAGACTCGCAAGTCCACTTCGTAGAGATAGTATTCCTGAAATTTATTAAAATATTTATTTGTTTATATAACAAAATATATATTATTTAGCTTCCGATTCCAAGAAAACATATAAATTTACTGTGAATTACAAAAACTGAATTTGTGATACAGTACTTTAACTAAGTAAAGCTTTAATTATGATGGCAGGTATTTGATAATCTAATTATTTTAAAAAACTAATTTTCCTCCTGATACATTTATGTATAAGTAAAAATAAACTATGGTTGTGACATAATTCAGTTATATTTTAGACAAAGTGTCACATATTTTTAAGACTACAAATAATTCACAGATGCAATTTGTTTGAGAAAAGTTAAATGTTCGATACTAGCTTATGAAACGACTATAATAAGAGAGAAATTTATAAAATACTTAAATATTATGATAATCTAAGACGCGAGTGTTCGTTTAAATAAAACTAATGTTTTCAAACTTACTACGCCTTTTTTATTATATCCGTGATCAAATTGCTGCTATTTAACCGAAACGTCGCGGGTATGTTGTTTAAAATAATAAGAAAAGTGTAATTATTCTGAAAACACTAGTTTTATTTAAAGATTTAAATATTATAAAATTCTCACTTCTCTGATCCGAGGAGCACGACATAGCAAACGATCCAATGTTCAACAGTCTTTCATTGTGCAAATCAAATTCCTTTATAATCTTACAATTATCCACAGCATTACCATTTTTAGAACATATACATGTTCCTGAACCGACATCAAAATGCTCTTGTAACATATCCGTTGGTGACACACTTTGACTAAAACAATGAACGACTAATGCCAGCAATGCTGTGTTTGTGTTTGTTTCCAATACATACAAAACATCCTTAAAAACATCAATCAGTACATTAATGTTGAATGGATTTATTGGTAACTTAAGTGTTTCGGGTGTGGCCTTGACAGCATTTAGATCTCCGTCAATAAGATAACTCAGAAGCGCATTTGTTTCCCTCATTACCTAAAAATATATGATTTATTCAATTCAATAAGAAATATGCATTTATATAAAACTTACATCTACTCAATATGTACAGAACAACAGAAGAATAGTAAATAAATATATAGTCCAACCTTGTAAATTTTAAGTATAATATAAAGATATATATACCTTTTACACTAAAACATGTTAGAATCATTTGAATAAGTATTGCGAAAAAAAGAAAAAATCATTAACTATGAATATAAGCAATATATGAAAATAAATTACACATTAATAAAAGAAAATTTAGAAAAGGGTTACATAATAAAAACATAAATTTTAAAAATAAAATTTTCATGCCATGTTATAAGCCATCACATATTTATTATGCAGCATAAGAAATCTTTATTACAAAAAGAATTACAGCTGAGCAAAGAATACAAATAAAAATAAAGAAAGTACAATAATATATATATATATATAGAATATTTACCACTTGGCAGTGAGCTTTAACCACAGGTTGGTCGTCAGGCAAACAGTATTTGCAGAGAGTTAGTGCCGACAACAAAAGTTCATCTATAGATGTGTGAAGACTCAACACACATTCAACAATCTGTAATACAAAAATCATAATTTTAATTATATTAGTGTCATAGATCATAAATATCATTAAATAGGTGAAAAATAATTTATTGATGAATAAAATTATTCCTAACTTATAAAACTACTGATAGAATACCATATAAAATTTCAGAATTATTTTATGTTGATAATAATTTAACAATAACAAAAGAACATAATTGTTTATATCATAAAAAAAATTATATATATTGTTAGAGGATTAGGTATGTCTTTCAGATCATGAGTAATTATACTAACACATATGTAACATGATTTATATACAAAATTAAAACTAACTTCATTCTTCCATTTCCTGTATTGTTCTTCGTCATCCTTGACATCCGTTCGATAGACAATGTTAGACAATTTGTTGAGGACCTCAAATGTTTGATCAATCCAATTTACAAAATACATTGTTATAGCAATTATAGGGTTATCGGGGTCAATTGCATCACTAGGTGTGTTTAAAAATTCTTCAATTGACAATAATTTATTATAACACCATGTCAGTCTTTCCAATGTACAGTTACGACTTTCCTAAGAGAAGAATATAATTAAAAATATATAATGAAAACCATAAATAGTTATCTAATTTATAAACTATTATATATTATATACCATAAATTGTGTTAAAAGATTTTTTAAATGTTTTAAATAAAGTCTCTAAATACACATTCTGTAAAATTTTTAATAACAAAGCATACCTGGAGATAAAGTTTTTTGTTATTTTCCAATTTCACAACATGTATCAATGTCACAACAGACTTCTTTATTTGATCTAAACACAAAGTGTAAACATTGCTTATTTGAACTGCATATTCTTCAGGCAATGCATATGCATCAGATGTATTGTTATTTAATTTATTACCGATTCGTTTTATTAACGGATATATATGAAGAAGGAGGAGTTCCTGAAACAATTATCAAAATAAAATGATTGACTTACGAACATAAATGAATTATCTTTATCCTTTAACTCTACCACAATAAACTTTATTGCTCTTGAAGAATCTTTCGGAATTTTCATAAAATCGACGTCTGTTATAAAATCATGTTCTTTCATTTTGTAGTTTTATAATATATTTAACATAAATTCTAAATGGAAAATTAAACACGAAGAATTAAAAAAATATGTAAAAAATTTAAAAAATAACGATCTTTAAATGACATTTAACAATTGACGTTAACATTTTTCCCGACGAACAGAATACTTTTTTTAATTTAATTAATCATAAATATAAATAAAGAATTAAGTCGTGGTATTTCTTAACACTAATTACTCCTCACATATCGTTAATATATAACCTCATCGTAAAATATTTTTCTCTTTTTGAATCCTGCCAAAAATATTATGTTATACTATTTCATAAACTGAGGGAGTTCGTGAAAAAGGTAACTGAGGTATGTTGTTACTTAAATGTACAAAGATATATTTAAAAATCTTACATTTTAATTAAATATAACATTTTTAAATATGTCTGCATCATATGGTTAGCCCAGTTTTTAATCAAGATATTTCAACGCAACGTCGTCCATAAATTAAAGGTTCAAATCATAATATATTTTATAATTTTAATAAAAAAATATGAGAAACAATTACATACACTTTGTATAATTAATAATTATGAACGATCCGATGGAAACTGTGATGTCATTATAACAATTTTGTTATCTGTCACTTATTTGCAATTTGCATTTCTGATTCTACGAGATTTGATAGATCGAGATTCATTGAACTCTTTATTTGTGAGAAACAAACAGTGAGATTTTAGAAAGTACATAATAATGAGTGAATTAGTTTGGGGTATTAAAAATGGTGATATTGATCAAGTTAAAGATATTGTTGAGAAAAATGTAAGTCGGTCCGGAATAAATAATATTAATATTTCCTCAGACCATAATCTACCAATCTTAAAAGTTATTATTTTAGTAGTTTTCCTTTTATTTGTAATGTGAATTTAGCTTTAAACAAATAATCATCCATCAATTAAAAACAAAATAATGATTTATATAGGAATTAAATTTGCCACGACATTTTTTTACAGAAAATTGATGTGAATGCATTAATTGACGGCAGAGTGCCCCTTCATTATGCCGCAGATTATGGTCAGACAGCTGTTGTGAACTACTTGCTAGACAAAGGAGCCGATCCTAATGTAATTAATCTAATAATAAAAATTTAAACTCTTTGTATTATATGTTATTTTGTAAGCATAATCTTTGAATTTATAATACAATTACAATTCCCGATTTTTGAGACACAACATGTAAATTTTGTATGAAAAATATAATTGAAATATAATTTCTACAGATGGTAGACAAGCACGGCATCTCTGTAATTCTGGCAGCTATATGGGAAGGGCATACAGACTGTGTTAAAACACTATTAAAACATGTAAGTATTATGAACACTTATAAAAAATTCTATGAGATTATATTTCTCTTTTCTTAAAACATAATATTGAGTAAATAACGAAAATTGTATGACAGGGAGCATCCAAAAATGGAAAAACACCGGATGGCACCCCATATATTGATGCGGCAGAAAAAGAAGAGATCAAGGAATTACTTACATAAAAACGCTAAACATAGAAGTCACTCACATATTGTTTTTTTTTAAGCTGAAAAATATTAGATGAAAGTAATATTCACGATATTTACATGTCTTAATTTATATTGCAATCATTTATTTTTATAAGAACAACAAATGAGGAATAACTTCTGTATTGTGATTGTGTCCATTAGTATTATTTGTTTTCTATTACTAACAAATAAAGTAAGTCATTATAACTAACAAATGCACAGATGATTTTTGAAATGCATTTAATGATTCCATTTTTTATGCATTTCTTTAAACTTTAAGGGCCTATAAATTATTTTATATTACAGAGATGGCAATATATAGGATTTTTAATGCTAAAATAAAAAAAAAATGTGATATCAATCTTTTTTTTATTTATTACCAGTAACAAACAATTACGTTATTTAATGAAAATTATTAACAGCTACTTATGTAGAAAAAAATACAACACAACACAAATAAATTATTAAATATATTATTGTCCTACAAACTATAGTTCATCATTTCCAGTAGTATACTTTTTATATTTGTTTTTGGTCGGAGGACAATAACATGCTTTCTTCTGAGCATCTAAATAGGACTTACAGCCAAGTGTTAAAGTTCCTGTAAAAAGTAGTTTTGCTGCACCTTTACAACCTGAAATAAATTATAATATATGTAATTGTCATTGAAATATCTACTTATTAATTTAAGACCACTTTGTACACCGTCTTAATTACCTTTGGTAATAGCATCACCGGCAACATTCACAGATTTATAAGTATCACAGTAATTGTATAAACATCTCTTGAACTCTAAATCACAAGCCTCTTTACCACTATTGCAGGTGTCATAGCAAATATCATGTGCATCACAACACCTGGTCATTTGCTCAATGGGCAAATAATCTGATGATATTTCAAACCCGAGCGAGCCACAACCATCAGATTTTGGCACATGATTTCTATTTCTCACAGGTTTATGTCCTAAAATAAAAGAAAAATTTAGAATGTACATATAAATATGTTGAATGAACTATCAATACAAACCTTCTGGACATGTAAATATGCAATCCTCTTCTACAGCAGCATCAAAAACATCATGAAGAGATTTAAATTTCTCAGCAACCGTAATCACATTTCGAAATACATCACCAAATACTGATTCCGCAGACAAGACTGCATCCTTGAGATTTCTTAACATGGTAGAACCAATGCCCGTGTAAGCGTAGGCGGCAAAGGTGAGAATATAAATAAAAATCTTTCTGTATGGTATATCCATTTTCAAAATTTCTTTGTGATGTTTTCGTCTTAGTCATATCTTAAAACCTGGGCGCATGCCTGACGTGGATATATTTGATCGGTCAAAACATATTCACTTGTTGCATACCTATTTTATTTTATGTTTATATTTTATTCCTAACCCTGTCTAGTTTGGTGGATATGTCATGATTGTCATAAGTCAGTTCCTAAAGGGCACAGATATTAGAAAGGTACCTACATATCTTGCGAACACAACCTATCAACATAATCGTAAGGAAAATTTAAAACATTTCGGACAGTATTAGAATTGCACATAGGCCATACTGGATCCTCCATATGATTCTTATTCTTCATTTAAGTATTTCTATTATTAAGGTAATTCTTAAATTATAGTTATATATTAAATGTAAAGACACAACATTTTTAATAAATACAAACTACAAACTAACTTTCTACAGATATTTGATATTTCTACGAAATTTCTGTCAATAATTTATAGTTTCTTACTTCATTTTAATATTATATTTAAATTTATATTACGATAGTTACTATGTAAAAACTTTACATTTATTCTAATATTATTTGAAATTAATGATTTAATAAAACACATTAAAAAAATTAACCGTCAAACCTATCTCAATTATATTACAGACCAATTTCTGTCTAACACTTTTTTTACTTATCGATGTAACGAAATTTCTAAAAACTGTTAATTGTTTTTAGAAATAAATATTTTTCCAAAATGTTGCTGCCAATAAATAACTACGGGAGTCTCATATTGCCCAAAAAATATTTTTTATTTTTTAGTATTATATTATTATATAATTATTTTAATCCTTAAGTAATTTAAAATCACATAATTTACAAAATTCTTATAATTTGAACGCAACATTGCAACACCCAATTAAATATCCGGTGGCCATGTTAGTTTGAAAAGGGAGCCTTTTCCGTTTTGTTGTCGTGAAAATGACGGGTTTTAGTAATAAGGTGAGATTAAAATATTCGAATATTCCTTAAATGTAGCAAAAAATACTAAAATTAATATCTAAATATCAAGAAGGATTTATTTTTAATGTGCAATCAGTTCATTAAAGTGATAATGTTAAATTTTACTTATTTTTTCGCATGTACACGTGCTATGTCTGTAGTGTATTGTGATTAACTTAAGATTAATGTGGTATTAAGTGACAATAGCAATTGAAAATTTTTGTTATGTTGTATTTATATATTGGCTACTTTTACGCAAGATTAGTTGATAGATTGATAGTATTGAACTAGACTACGTTGAGGTTATGTATAGCGGTATGCTGTTTTATGGTAGATCTAACCTTTAAATTTCTTTTATTGTTGTATTTAGGCCATTGTCATCGATGGCCGCGGCCATCTGCTCGGCCGCCTGGCCGCAGTCATCGCTAAGGTCCTCTTGGAAGGAAATAAAGTGGTTGTCGTGAGGTGTGAACAACTCAACATCTCAGGAAACTTCTTCAGGTATACATATAGTGGCATCTGCTTTATAACGATTTTATTGTATTTGGAATCCAAACCACATGTAATACTTTTATTTAGAAATGCCTAACGATAAATTGTCTATTTAAGCAGGTATATGCTATATTTCATTATATACTATATTCCATGAACGATTTATTTAACTCTATTGAATTCTTGTAAAATATTCATGGCATTAATAATAAATGGGCTAATTTCCATGTTTCTAACAATCCAATGAACAATATTGTAGTAGCTATTAATGTTAGTCTTAGTGATAAACTTTTATCGTTTGTTGTTTCACCTATTCATCAGAATTATGAAATTAGTGCACCATGAACACCATGTGTATCATTCAGTTTTCTTTAAAAAAATTATCAAAAGAGGAAAATAAGGATATTGCACATTAAGTGATGAATACACTTAATACAATATTTCTAACTACAAAGATAAATAACAATGACTACAATGTATGCCAAAAATGATATAAGTGAGGTTAAAATTTAAGATTCAATTTAAAATGATGTTTCATTTGGGTAATTTGCGACTGAATTGTAACATGTTGCTACTTTATATAATCTGATGTCTTTACATTTGTATTAATTTTCATTGTTTTATGTAAAGATTCTAAGTAACATAAAATTTCAGGAACAAGCTGAAGTTTATGTCATTTTTACGCAAACGCTGCAATGTCAATCCAGCCCGTGGGCCATTCCACTTCAGAGCACCTTCTAAGGTTCTGTGGAAAACAGTGCGAGGTAAATATTATATATAAATTTATTATTAGAAAGTATAACAATAATTTTTTTGATATATTTCGTAATTGATTTCAAGAAAAGTACAAATCTTATAGATATCAAAACTCTTAATGATTATATTATAATTTTACCTACATTATTTGACAGAGTCAATGATAAAAACATTTTATGAAATAGCCCTTTGATTTATACAAAGGTGTTTTGTGTATACAATTTCTGATAGTATTTGTTTGTAGGTATGATCCCTCACAAGACTGAGCGCGGTAAGGACGCTTTGAGACGGTTACGTGCGTACGATGGTTGCCCACCACCATACGACAACCGTCGTCGTGTTGTCGTGCCAGCGGCGTTACGTGTGTTCTGTCTGAGACCTGGACGCAAGGTAACTATATCTAAATTCATTACCCTAATTCCATGTACACTTAATATCCTATCTGAAAAATTTCTAACCCTACCAGTAAACGGTTCAATTCAGTACCTCTTATTCCATGTTCTATTTGTCTTTCATTAAGATATATAACTCTACAAGTAAAATAAACAGTTCAATTTAGTACCCATATCACAAGTTTGCTTGGACTAGATGTTTAGAGCCTACAATTCTCCAATCACGAATCCTTGAATATAATATCCACATAGACTCATGAATTAATATCTGGAAGTGCTATGTATTTATCACTAACAAAATCAGTGGTGTAGAAACAAACACCTTATAACATATATATTTCTTTGAAATAATGATCTGAACCATAAATTGTACTTACAAGTTTTTACCTACTTACTAAAACTTAAATACTTAAAAACATGATATCAATTTTAGCATATAAAAAGATTTAAAACAAGGCATTAGCAATTCAAAACAACTTTAATTTTTGTGATGTAGGTGAATATAATAATTTTAATTTCATAAACTAGTATTGTATTTTTTTCATTATTGACATGATGTTATTATTTTGGGTAATTTGCGACTGAATCAGCAAATGTTGATACATTATTAAACTCTGATCTTAAATTACTGTTTGTTATAGCACAATTTCTATTAAACTTAAATTAATGTGTAAATTTCTTGCAGTACTGTCATGTTGGTCGTTTGTCTCACGAAGTTGGATGGAAGTATCGTGATGTTGTCCGTAAGCTGGAAGACAAGAGAAAGTTCAAGACCATACATAAAGTAGCTTATGAGAATAAACTCAAGGTTTGTATGAACTGATTATATATTCTATTAATATATATATATTAATGTTTTAAATAATTATGGACTTATTTGCATAACTTTGATGATGATTTAATATCTTACCTACATTATTTGATGTGTTATGAAAATATAACTTATCTGATGTCAAATTTTGACAACAAAAATATGATTGTTGTGAACAAACAATCTATAATTTTTTTTCTTTATTTACAGAAAATCACCAAGGAGGCTGGTGAGAAGGTTGCAAAAACAACCGCACCATTCACCGCCATCATGCAATCCTATGGATACAATTAGGACTAAGAGAATTATATAAAAAAAATAAACCTCTGGTTGCCCAAAAATTGTTTTCTTTTTTTAATCTAACAAACCTTGACTCAATTAACATGAAGTTCTAAGTGTGTAGTTTTCGGGTATTTCATTCCAAATTCATAACTAATAATCATCATCATTGAAAAATTATTGATTATATTTTAAGTAATCGCAATATAATCAGAAAGAAAATTAATTATAGGTCTCACTATAATATTTATATATATATATATCGTGGGACGTTATATAAGAATATTTCAAGTTGATTGTTTCCTAAAGGACGTCTGGAATAAGAAATATTTTTATTCAATAACGTTTCGTTACTCAGTTTAAAATTGATTTTTGCGTCTTAATAATTTTAAATACAAACATTTCAGATCTGATTATTTCAATATAGTATCTATTTCATTCAGGTGTGTATTTAAAATATATTGACAACCGAATGTTTGATGTAATAGAATAGGTTATTTTAATGGTATTTAAAAAAAATAAACAATATTTTTAAATAATTAAAGGAATAGTTGTTTTATGCAAAGGTTTTTAATTTAGGATAATACACATTTTCCAGTGATAATTTTAGCTCACTTTTATTTTTAACCGACTTCAAAAAGGAGGAGGTTTCTCAATTCGGCTGTATATACATACTATATATGCTTTTTTAAAAGTAACAGTATGCTCATAAAACGAACGGCATAATAAAATTAAACGGTATATCTGTACAATTAAAATAAAATAAGTACGTCTCTATATATTGTTTTTTTTTTATATGCTATAGTTTCATTTGCTGTGGAATCGTCGAATATTTCGCCAATGTCAACGTTGTTATTTATTGAAGGAATTATAATCTTGAGTACTTGTGTGGAGAAAACACGAAGGATCTTGTTTTTTTTTTGTTTCTATAAAGTAAAGGGTGTCACAAAACTATTCCCTTACTTATTAGTTTTCTTATTCAATGATTAAAAGGGAAAACCTTGTGTTTGACTGTAAAATATAAATCTTTTAGATTTTAGAAATGTGACATCGTTAAATTAAAATTATATAAATATGAATTACTAATGGTATTACAGTACAGTGCATGAATTAAATTTATCAGCAAATAAAACACACTTAAATAGAACTTTATTAAATCATCACTTTAAGTTATGAGTTATAAACAAGATACTAAGAAGTCGAGAATAATACCTACATATTATATTTTTGTGTTATCATTTGACTAAAAGGTATAAAAAGTATTAAATAGAATACGCTACGGGAATCATAATAAATTTCACTTATGCATTTACAATAAGTAGGTACTTATAAATTTAATAAAATACATAACGATATATAGCCGTCATAACTACGAACTTATATCAGATATCAATCTAAGATGACACTTTTTTTGCGTTGGGGAATTGATTTATTAGTTTTCTTTGACCCAATGGGAAAGTTTGGGGAATGTGCGGGACTCCCAGGGATATAGTCCCGGAAGTATCCACTAAACCTCAAAGGTGACCCTCATCGTCTTAGGAGATCGCCATGGAGAAGTTTGGGCATTCAACCGTAACTCTCTGGCATAATAAGGGTCCTATGATTACTAATGAACGCCCTTACGACAGAGGCCTATGTGGGGCGAAGGGGTGTGATCTGCTATGACACCTAATTAACTGATTTTAAAATATCATACATATATGATTATGTAATATACAAAAGGGAAAGAAATAAGAACAGTTTTTCTAAATCTTTTCCTTAATTACATATTTATTACAATTTTTTTGATTTCTATGGCTCAAAAAATTTTCAGGTTTTGTGGTGTAATGGAATACAATTAGTCTATACTTTGTAACTAACATAAGCTAAGAAATAATAATATACATAAGTTAATTTAAATATATTATATATTTTACTTTTATAGTGAAGTTCTTAAGTAAATATTATAGTTCTAAATTTTAATTAAAACCAAAGTGTGAAGCCATTTTGCTCTGGAATATTTACATACATTTTTTGCCGAAAAGTTGTATCAAAATCTAACTTCAATCTTACCCTGTAGAAAAATTACATGAAAAGTAGTTTCAGTATAAATTTAAAAACTGTTTGACGTCATCGAGTTTCAATATACGACACCCATATATCGCTCCAATGGATTTGATCAGATAATTATTTTGTGTGGGACAAATTTTCTTGTGCAGCTGTGACTAGAGATAAAGTGTGAACGAGAAAGACCTAGTGAAACACGATGATTTTGATACTTTTTAACATTTGAAACCAATAGTTGGTTGGTTATTTATATTCTTTAAATCAAAATTTATCGAAATATCCCACATTATTTAGATCACATTTCAAAGAATTTTATAATTGCTAAAAGTAATTAAAAATGTTATTTATGAGAAACATAAAATACTAATAATTTTAAGCTAATCATGTTTCTGCTAATAGATCTTACCTACACCTATAAATTTTTTTCAAAATAAAATGACAAACAAAACATTTTGTAAAGACACATCCAAAGTATTAAAGAATTTTAATCCACGTTTGAAAATCTGTCTCTGATAGTGCTTGAAATTAAATCCGTTGGACCGCTTAATAGCAGTTCATTCACAATAGCCTCCAGTTTGGTATAAATACAGGACCTGAGGATTCACAGGCATCAGTTCAGCAAGAAGCTTCTACAGTTCAGTACAAGGAAAATAATCTAAAACAGTAAAGAGTGCAGTTAATATGAATAAGTGGAGTTTTCTACTCTTACCGGTTCTTTGGCTAGTCCAGTCGGCTACATCTGAGCGCATTTTTGTAGATGGCAGGCACGGGCGTTTCGATTATCCATCGCGATCCTTACTATCTAATAAAAGACTCGCCATTTCTGAACCTCGTTGCTCTGATAAAATAAATGAACTAAGATCACCTACCCGGGATTTACGACCATCCAACAAACATGATACGTTAAAACGTTCTCCGCGCTCAAATCATCGTTTGGAGCAAAGTGAACTTTTTTCTGGTAACAGTAAAAGAGTCTCAACAAATGTTCCATTCCGTTTTGGTGATTCAACACGATACAATACCGATGACAACACTTTTCTAAGAGGTATTGAGGATTCAAAACTTCGAACAAATGTAAGGTCTGGTCCACATAAGATTTACAGAGAGAATCGTGCTGATCGAATACTCGATAGCTACAATGAACCCAATCCCATCAAAATGCAACGTAATCGAGAAAGAAATATTAAAATGGAACAAGACAAAATTGTGATTTTAAAAAGTCGAAACATTCGAGATCTCAGTCGTTCAGACTTTCAGGATGTTAGTTTTGAAAGGAATAACGTAAGAGAAAGTCGTACAGCTGAACGCCGAAATAATAATATGGAACGTAGATTGAATATCAATAACCAACGATACGAATTGTCTGATGAAATGGAAATTAGGGGCAGATATATGGTTGCCAGATTAGAGCGTGGAAGATATATAAACAAACGTTCTCCTGTTTTAAGATTTAACGAAAGAGACGAAAGTGAAAGAAACGATGAAAGTAGACTAAAAGTCGAATCATATTCTGACCAACGCTTACAAAGACATAGGGTTCGTGTCGATAGTTTACCAGAAAACAGACAAATCAGAAGACAAGAAGTAAGATTCGATTTGAAGAATGGAGATAACCCTAGATATATTTCTATTCAAAACATAGAACGATTTTTCGAACCAGGTACAACTACACAAATTAGAGGCAACAGTTTATACAGACTACATGAAGAAAAATCTGTGGACCATCTTACTCGAAATATGAGAGATAACCTTAGAATTGCAGAAAATGGTCATTTTGAGACATCCAATCGTCGAAACAAGGATATTAGAAGAACAATAACTGAACGCCGTGAAAGAGATGACAGGTATCGTTTAGCTAATGAAAATCGAAGATCTTCAGATGTAAGAGAGATCAGATTAGTTAAGGAACGTCATCTCGAAAATATGTTGGATGAGAACCGTGATACCAAGATTATTTTATTGAATAATAAAGAGCAAACCTTTAAAGACCGATTATTTGAAGAAGTACGGGAAAGAAGCCACGATAATATAAGATTAAACCGTAAACATATTAGAAGTATTCAGACAGATAACAGAAATGGAGAAAGACTGGCAAGAGATACAAACAGACGTTTGATGACACAAAGGACTCGTACCAATAGAATTGTACTTAATCAGCGGTCCACCAGTAATTATAAGAATATACATAATGAAGACAGAGATATTCTAAGGCATATTAAGGTCGAACTAAGTGACGAAAATAGAATTAGACAACTCAGAAACATCAGGGAAAATAGAGAAGAAAATAACAGAGATGGAATTGTATGGCAATTCGAAAGAACTCAATCAAATATCCGTAACAGAAATCAAGCGGTAAGATCTGCTAGAATGATACCAAAAAGAAGCGTAGAAAGAATTGAACTAACACTAGTGGCACTCCCTGAAAAGGAAATCAATAATAATCAGAAAATAATTAAAGAACGTCTTGGTAAAGAAAACAGATTTAGCAGACTGCGTATTTCCAAACGTATTAGAGAAAATGATGAAGTGGGTGCCACGACCATGAAGACCAGCTATAATAATCACGCCATTGAAGACACAGAAAGAAATAATAATAGGAATACACGTAGTAGAAACGAGGGAGAAAGATTAGCCTCTAGAGACCAACGTTCGTTTAATTTGAGAAAATACAACGTCGAAAATGAAAACAGGATGCGCAATCGTCACATGCGATTAGGTATGAACGTTTTACAGAGGTCACGAAGCGACGAGCGTATTTTGAGCCAACTCTACTCAAGAAGAAACTTTAGGAACTCAGAAGAACGAACAAGAACTATTGATGAAATTCCTTTTGCAAAAACAGATAACACTAATGATAACTTCCGTTTAAATAAACGAGCGTCAGTAGAAATTAGGGCCGTCGAAATGCCTAATATTCGTGTATTTAAGAGAATTGAAAAGCGTGATAATGGACGTAGAATGTTGCGAGACATCAATAGTGTTATAGAAACGCGAGAAGATAGATTGAAAATCGAATTAAGGGACCGACGAAGTAGGATAACTGAACAAAATAAAATTTTGATAAGATATGAAGAAGGAACATTTGATTTTAGCGCCAATAGACTTTTTGAACCACAGAGGGGCGTAATAAATGAATATAGGATGCGACTCACTAGAAATGAAAATAATAACAATAGGAGAATGAGAGAAATACGTGAAGTAAGAGGCATTAAAGATAAATCGGATATTAGAGATTCCCGTCAAGAAGAAACAATGAGACCTACGATTACTGTAGATCTATCCAACAAAAGCAACAGGAATGTACAAACTCGTCAAGTCACTCGTGACATTAACGAAATTGCAGAGAAAAGATTTATGAGCAATGTGCGAATAAATGAAAGAAAATCTAAAAATATGCTACGTGATTTACAAGGACCTGCATCAGATAGACGAAGGGAAACTAACAGGGATTCTAAGACTTATACTTCTAATAGGGACTCGCTGACACCAGTACAAGACGAAGGGTTGGAAAGATCAAGAGAAATGCGTTTCATTTCTAATTCTCGGTCTGAAAGACATCACCGAAGTCTCTCACGGTCTCAAACAAATGGACAGGAGCTTGTAATGGGAGCAGCTATTAAAAGATCAGGATATGAAATATTTAAAGAAAAGAATCAGGCTGACAGTCAAATCTTTGTAATGAAATGGCAATATGTATTTTATCTGATACAAGGAGTCTACATTTTAAGTCTATTTACAAAGCAAAAGAACTATTCTCATGGATTGAAGTCCAGGTGAGCATATACACAAATTAATGTCCTTATAACATAAATTCAAGACACATTTGACACATACTTAATTTTTTTTTCAGATTCGTAAACTGTTTTCTGCCACTCCCAACTTTAAAACTTGACTAAAAATAACCGCGGCACCCTTCTCATGTATAACCGAAATTATTGTTAAAAAAATGTAACCATTATGTTAAGAATATATGAAATGTTTATGTAATATTTAGTGAAATTAAACAAATATTATTACTACCTTTCATTTTTATTCCTTTCTAAACTACAGCAATAGAGAATGCTTTAGAGCACTCAAGAAGTAGACAGTACACTTAAGATTAATTAAAAAGATTCTACTTGAGTTATATAAATGTTATAAAGAAGTTACAATAGATTATAATGAAAAAATTTAGAGATCCAATGTATCAAACTTTTTCTTCTGTTGTCCTTCATACCAGGCCTTAGAGATCATTCGCTTCATATCATCATCACCAGATTCATACCTGTAAATATTATAAATAGTAAGTTATCCAGCATTAAAAAGCATATTTACATATAAAAAAAATATGCTTACAAAAAACAATATTAAGTTTCATCAATTTTATATTTAAATTTATGGCCAGTAAATTTTTATGATGTATATATCTAAAAAAATCTATATAAAACAGAGTATTATATGCAAATGTTTTCAAATATGTACATAAAGAATTGTCAAAAACATAAATATCTTTTTATAAGGTAGTAAAAAAATGTGACTTACATGTTCTTCATTAGACTCATGATTGATTCCTGTGGGTCTACATTATCCTTATCCTCTGTTTTGAATCGGTTGCTGCGTTGGTCATCAAATTTCTTCTCAATTTCCGTCATGTGGGACCACTTCACGCATTGCATATCTTTTGCCAAATATACGATAACAGTGTCTAGAAATATATTAATTTAACAATTATTGTGTTACACCTCACAATATATATTTATATGGTATCATTTACAACTATTGTTGTAAAATATTGTATATAGTTATTAAATTTTTACCATTTTTCTGTTTCCAGTAACTATCCTCGACATTGATATTGTGAAGTAACTTGTTTATGATCAAGATGTGGTCTTTGTTATCCAGATTGTCAATGTGTAATTCCATCGATTTGTTGGTTAACTTGCAGTATACATTCTCCTTTGGCACAGTCTCAACGTTTTTCAAAGTGACAAACACTTTTATAAATTTGTCATTTTGATCCCAACCTAAATTAATTGGAATAAATTAATAACTACACAGAGAATAATGGTTATATATTTGTTATATAGATATCTACCATATCCATTTATTTTGACTTGGTAACGTTTCTTTGGTGGAGGCGCACTTGAAGCCGATGTTGTTGGAACTGATGCTGCTTCATTAGGGGCAGCATCTTTAGAACTCTCTTTGAGAGCAATTACTTCTGTTTCTATTTTACGAATCTCCAGACTTAAAAGGTCTTGGACCTTCTTCCGTTTTGCCTGCTTTAGCAGGTCTTTTAATTCATCAATATCACTCTTCAACTAAAAATATACAAATGAATAGAATATGTACATATTTATATTAAAACATTATATTCCAACACTAATGTTAAAAACATACCTCATTCACTTTGGAATCGGACATCGTGTACAAGATTTCAAGAATATTTTTTAAAGAAATAAAAACACTAAGGACAAAGATCAATAATATAAAGGAGTTAGATTTTGTGCAACAACGCTTTTAAGAATACGATAGCGAAAAATTTACTTCGTATCAAGCACAATCCACATACAAAAGGGCCAGTGACAGTGTAAGTGCGGTCTTGGAGTTGCTCGAAACGAATTCGCCTTATAGCAGCTAAACTGACAACCCCATTCACCGACATTACGAGCAATTTCTAGAATACTATGAGGAAAAATCGATATTGCTTAAAATTGTCTATGAACTTTATGACATATCATAAAACTTAATGTTATAGTGTTAATACAATATTAAAATATAGTTTCTATAAAAGTCGATCTAAAAGAACATTTTTCGATCCCTATTACAATAACGTAACTTTAATGACTGCTTTATTAAATATAATATGATAATTTAAGAGACAAGATTTAGTGACCATACATTATTAATAATATTGTGAAATTGTATTTTCATTGCTTTGCAACTTGTTTCTATTTCTAATACAAATTGTACAGAAAACATGGCTTAAAATAATTGAAGCATAAATATACATATATGTATATTAATATATCTGTGAAAGACATAAATATAGATAGAGACACAGATAATGTCTCAAATCCCAATGCATCATCGATCCGGGAACCGCCCATAACGTAGAATATAATATAATATAATTAATATATGAGGCAATGCATTCCATATTAAGAGAATTTTGTGAGCTGATCAACGTGGACACGAAGACAGTCAAAGTTGATATAAAGAACAAAGTACTTTTTTTATATTGAATTAAAAATATAACAAATTATTTTAAATAAACATTACACATCTACATTACTTTAGGCACAATATATTTGCCAATCAGTGGTTTATGTTGTAGTCACTAAATGTCAAATATTTTGACATTTCCATTCTATTGTAGGCAATATGTACCTACTATTTAGATTGAAACAATCAATTATGGTGAAATATCGATTATTCGACAATATCTAGCATAACAAAATATATCAAGGAATTCTGGATTATTCATTCATGATTAATTTTATCGCCTTCGCAACTTAATTCTATATATTTTTAAAGGTCCTTGTCGTAGGATTATAACTTTTAGGAATGTGATAGATGATTTTAGATTTTATGTATTAATTTTTAATACTATTGCCATTATTACTACATAATGTGTAATATTATCACCTACACTTTTTGGGTAATTTTCTTTAGATTGAGGTAAAACGTCCATTCCCTAAATAATAATATCAATGTAAAATAATAAAATATATTGGGTAAAGAAAATAATAAAAACCAGTTTAAATTTTCCATTGATTTATTTTTTCACATATGTACCTAAAATTCGATTTATTCAGAGGTATCTATAAGATTTCCAAGATTATAAGTAATAAATATTTATAAACAATAAAAAGATTTTTGAGTATTAAGTATTTTTTCACTTTAATTTATCATTATAGACTTTTGACTTGTTTTTGTTTGTTTTTTTTTCTATTCAAAACTGTAATTTCATTATAATACTGTTTTTAAGGTGAAACTTAAAAAAAAAATTACCTCATTATAACAACCGGATAACATATTATGTTTTGGTTTATAAAAACACTTTCGAAATCAAAGACTGCATATTTTTTGAATCTTGTTTACTACACATAGTACATGAGTAAATATACTTAATTAATATTATCTAAAGCGTAGTAAAGTATTGGGTGGGATATCTAAAAATCACTCTGGAGCGCTTTAAAATTATATGTTTAATACAATTATATGAAATACAATCATTTGAGTCACAAAACAATATTGCTAAATTAACATTACAATATATATCATGCAGTCACTGACACTGTTTTGTGTACATTTCTATTCAACATAATTTACAATCCACACCCAAGAATTATTAGTCTTACAAGTTAATAAACATACACATTACACATCCTACTAAGGGTAGTAAAAATAATAATTGTTAACAGTGGGGGCCATTAACACTAACCTTGATATGAGGTTTCTACAAAACATAGACAATTTATATTTTTTCACTCATACACCTAACTTACTGCCAATATATGTTTATCATTGAGAAACTGTAAACTATCTGTTTTCAGTTTAATAACTAGTGGTACAGATGAAGTTGCTAGATTGAGTAATTAGTTCTTGCGATGAGCACGATTTCTTCTCATATTGGTCTGGCATTGGGGACAGTACCATTTACCCTTAGGAGGTGCTGTGATACCAACACAGGGATAGTGGAACCACTCGTAAGGACACTGAAATTATGTTTAATTAAGTTAATAGACTGACAACTAGATTAAAATAACATGTATCAAAAAGGTTGACAGAATTATAACTTAGTCCAAGCTTTAATCATCAAACTAAATACAAAGTGTTGGCCGTTTCTCATTCAATAATTAAGATTACTGTAATATGAAAATATCTGTATGTAGTGCTATAATGCGAACTTCGACTAAGTATACAGGGGGGTTACAAGGACCAAGTACCTTTACCAAATACGGCGAGTTGAAAGTTTTTCATTTATAAATCTACGTCGAAAATACCAGAGAACACTTTTAAATTATAAACTGTTGATTTAGTATTTAGTTTGACGATGTAACCTTGTAAAGGCACAAAATAAGTTATTTACTTGTAAAAATAATTATAATAATAATTTGACCTAATATAAATTCCCGTTTAGATTCTATTTAATATATATTTATAAGTTCAATAAAAACTTTTAATACTAGTACTGTACTCACGTCTTGGTTGTCACAGGCGACCATATCACCGTACGACACTTGGTTGCAGATACAATAGCGTGGTTCGTTCGGGTCGTAAGTCCATTCTTCTTCCATGGGCTCTTCGATAGCAACGTTGTTGACCACAGTGTTTATACTGAATATAAAAAAAATATTTCTTACAGTATTCATACATTATTTTTCCCGTGACTGTCCGTTTGGACTTCGATCAGGTTGCGATTTAAATAGTAATGTTATGGTGACTATATGAAATTTAGGGATACATTATTCTTAAGTTTCAATGAAATAATTAGATTTTCGAATAAAAGTAACAAATATCGAGTAACACATAAATATTCTCACGTTTAAATTATGATTAGAATTTGCTTCTATGAAATGAAAGAATTTATTATTGTTGAGTTTTTTTTTTCTAGGAGACTATTCAGTGCAAAGCAATAATATGCCGTACATTTTACATTATTTCCTTAAATTCCATTATATAGTATGTTGCCTTTAAAGTTATACATGGATGATTTATATTTTCGGCTATGAGAGTAAATAGTATTTATTATACACATATTAATATAACTAACCCCACAGTTGGCGACGATGAACGACTTGCGACTGCAGCCGTTGGTTGAGTGTGAAGAGACACGTTGCTAGAACTGTAGGAATTCTTCCTAATACAGATAATAAAACAAATTATAGAATATTATAATTAGATAAAAAGTAATTCTGTCGCATATACATACTTTTTTGTGAAATTTTATCCGATACAATATACAAATTATATGTTCACACATTTCAAAATGGCAAAATTTCTTTAATATTTTTGAATAGTTTATGATTTATTTGTAGTTGAAAATTATATAGTTAAGCAATAATACGATAATATAAACATTTTACGTCTTATAAACTT
This sequence comes from Danaus plexippus, assembly GCF_018135715.1. NCBI lineage: Eukaryota > Metazoa > Arthropoda > Insecta > Lepidoptera > Nymphalidae > Danaus > Danaus plexippus. The sequence continues at coordinate 4,073,194 of NC_083548.1, read as the reverse complement.
ACTTTTGCTTGTTATGCCGCTTGTTAGCCACAGCCGTTGTAGTGGAGTGTGCGTGAGAAGCGCTTTGAGAGTGTGAAGCTAATGCCTGACCTGAAAAGTAACGAATATTTTTTTAGGTTATGTAATAAAAATCAATATGGTATGTTTAATTTTAATTATTATAATTAATATACCGTGGTCATGATGTGCGTGATGCGCCAGTTCACTAGCGACCGCCTCGTATGACGCCTTCAGGGAAGCCGTGCGACGACCTTGTTGCATCTAACAATATTTATAATTATCGCGTGTCTCTTACAAAGTGTTTAACATATTTATTAATTATTCATATTTGCAAACGTATTCCGAATATCTACTGTGGTATATGACAGGTGTCTGTATTATTCGTTCAGAAATATAAGTATAAAAAAAATATATGTTATTATCATGTACAAAGAGAACTATGAAAATACCTTCAATATATTTATATTACAGTTTATCATTGTAATGTAAAAGTATTTTTCTTAAGTGTTATGAATTCTACTACATTAAATCTATAAAAAAACACTAAATGACTGAATTACATTATAATTCCAAAGTCTATTATTAATAAGTGAGGAAGGGGAATAAGTTGAACTTATGTACATATATAGATATAAAATGAGATATTAACCTGTTGTGTAGCAGCAATAGCTTGACTTGCTGCTGCGGCTATAGTACTACCAGCATGACCAAGAGAATAGGAATCACGACCCAAGGCAGCCTGAAAATTACATATTATATATATTTAAATATAACAAAGAAAAATGCCTGCTTTTACAAAACTATTTGTAAGCTAAGTCCTTGTTATTATTTGATTTATTAAGTAGGTACATAGGGTCCTTGTAAGTTAATGTTTAATACTTAGAATTATCCAAGTAAAGAATCTTCTTAATGAATATATCAAAGGGTTCATATATTAAGAATCCACTATTGGAGTTAGTATTTCTAAGTCTTATTGACAACAAGTTATAGTTGTAGCTTAGATTTTTTTTTTAAATATAGATGTAGTTGACCCTCAGTAATTTGACAAACCTTTTACAGGCTAGTGTTGGATTATCAAATTCATCAAATTATAGAGTACTGCCTAAGAACCCTTCTAGTCTGGATTTTTTTTACAAAAAAGTACCTTGTATTTTAACAAATAACAGATGCAATGCAGATAAAATTGCTTAATCTATACAGTGTATGAATAAATGCTAATTTTCATATGTATTACTTTCAATATTTATGTACCGGTTTTACAAACAGAATTAAAAACATGTAATTTCTTATAATATTTAAATCTTTGTCCCATTGAGTTGTAATCTAAAGATATATTTCATATAATCACCTGTAAAGCTGTGTCAGTACGTGAATGGTTTCCGTTGCTAGTATGTGCCCTAGCGTCGCGGGGAGCCCAATTTGCTTCTCGTCTTTTCTCAGCACGAATACGATATCTAAAATTATTGAGTATAGTTACCAAAGATATTGTTAATTTTAAACACAATTATCGATCAGATCTATTTAATATCATTAAGGAAAATCAAGAGAAAATAATTTCATTTATACTATAGTCTTGTTTGGAAAATATATAACATTATATCCCGCTGTTTTTAAGTTAAATAAAATACAACAAAAAAGAGTGAAGTGTGGGATAATATTAATTAAAAAAACATGACTATTACTTTTTATCACATATGTATATATCTACAGTGTTTCTCAACCAGAATTCATTAGTTTAGAGAAGAAAAAGTTTATATTTACAAAACTTACTTGTTATCCTTGTAGTGGTTATTGTTAGATGTGGATGTATGATTGATATTTGTATCAAGATCCAAGGATCTCTTTTCCAGTAACTCTGTTATTCCTTTATTATCTGCCTCCAGTTCACACTTGAATTTATGAAGTTCAGTATCTGTTGGCAATAGATTAAACTGAATTGGGATCGAGAAGTAGCTTACACCCTTATATTTATATGTGTTTGTATAAGTAATAAAAATTGAGAAACTACTAGGAATTCATCAGTGTTTTGTCTTATTTGGAATTGTTAGTAATTTATAAATAAATTCACTTTATTAAAACAATAGAAATAATTTGTTACCCAGTCTCCGTAAATATCTATCCACCAAATCATACATCTGGTTCGCTAATGTGACTTTTTCATCTGCCTCTTCAAGTGTTTTGTTATAACCCCGTTTAATGTCAGAAAATTCTGTGTTTGCTTGGTCAGTATTAACTTCACCTCGGCGACAACTACCAAAAAGTGTGCGAACACGTTTTTCTAATGTGTCCATGTTATCTAAAACAAAAAATTCAATATAACAAGATATAATTATGATACATTTAAAATTTTATACTAAAGTGTCCAATATTATTCAGCAAAGTATTTATAATTGCCTTAAGGCTTAAACAGTAACAATTAATAGCTAATGGTAAATACTTACTTTGAACGGATAAATCCATTTCTCGCATTTCTGTAAACCTATCTCTTAATTCTTGAGGTAAGTGCTCTATCACTAAAAATAAAATAAATAACTTTTATTAATGTCAATAAACACTTCATAATTAAAGAATGAAAGTAAAATTTTATCATATATGGCATCAAAATATAATTTTTTAAATTTCCCGGTAAACAATTAATTTTTCAATAGTGCCAACTGGCAACCGTAATGGCGACTCAACAATAATTGTCAAAGAGAAACAGAAGGACTTACTTTCTAGATAATCTTCAAGATATAACATTTTGGTAAGTTGCTTTTTAATAACAGAAAGTTAAACAATTATTGAACCACTATTAAGAATTATAACAGCTTTATTATTTGAAAAGAGCAGTATATAAAAGAGAAAGATGACGTGTACACCTAAGCAATGTGGTAATGGTGAATACTGAAATATCAATTTAGAGAGCTAGTGTTGCACTGTTTACGTTAATATTGATATTGTCGATGATAATAAATTAAGGTGTATTAAAAGAATCCCCTAAAATGTCATTTTGTTTCGTATTTAGTATCTAGATATAGATTTTTTTTGTAATTAATTACTAAGTATATTTAATATGGGGAACTGTTTTGTCCCTTTAATTCCTTCGGTAGTTTCTAATAATTAAAATAATATTATATTGTGTTTTGATGAAGTGATAATATTTTTACTATTTCTTTTATTAACATATATATTGCTAATTTTCACCATAACTAGTAAAAAGTCGATATGTATTCATAACATCACTATGACAGTGTACCAACTGCTTAAGTTATTTGTATATGTTAAAAAAATTGTTACAGATTATAAAATGATTCGAAGACCTTTAACAGAAATAACCCTAAAGCTTGAAGATTTACAAGAATATGAAACTTATAGAAGAGAACAAGCTAATAATTCTTCTATAAGTAATGAAATGCAAGAAGATACTCCTAGATCTTTAGCTGGTGGGACAAAAACTATTGAAGAAATACATAATAGAATCGGTTACGCTCCAAAAAAGAAGCAAGGTCCCAGTACTGTATAAATTAAAATAAAACAAAATATAGTCCATATTATATATTTCATTTCAATGTGCTTAATATTTTTTTAGACTAAAGTGAAGTAAACACAATGTATTCTTACATATATCTTATACTAATGAAGCATCTTAATGATTATTAGCATAATAGTAATTTAAACACTAGAAAGTGATTTTAAACGTATTTAATGTGTTAAATATGTATTAGTAATAAGGTGCAGTAGTAGCAGTAGCACCCCATTTGAATATCAATAACTTAATTGAAGAAAATTAACATTAATTAAGTCTATCTAATTTAAATTATCTATCAACTGTCGTCAATTGAATGATTTTAGCTTTTATTTTGCTTGTTTTAACAAGTTAAAGACCCGAAACATAATAATAATAAAAGGTAAAACTGTCAAGTGGTTAGTAGTGACTTAAATAAAGCTATGTGACGAAGTGATATCAAAGTAAAATTAACTCAATTTGATGTCTCAGGAAATCATCATCGAAGGTGGAAAATATGAAATTTGAGTTTTTCATTTTTTTTAACTATATCATCTATTTTTGTATGAACAGTACAAAGATATATAAAGTTTTAAATAGCTATAACTTAATAGTATTGATTTTCCCCATCAACGTTATTCAGTTAGTACTTAGTAGTCATTTAAACTGGAGACTAAAAAAATGTAAAAACTTTGTCTCAATAATTTACACGTTAGTTAGTGATGAGTTTCATAAATTATAAATCGATTTTAATTCCTAATCGATAAAGCACTTTTTTAATCAATGAATTGATTCTTTGAATTTGTATTAAAGTTATGAGATCCATTAATTGTAGCAAGGCTTTTTTGCTTCACTTGTCGGCGCTTTGACAGAACGCAGTAAAGTCTGAAAATAATAATTATGACATTGTTAACGAAATCATATTACTACTTAAAACTTATTTATTACACGTTCCAGAATGTTTACCTTAGGGTTAGGAAATATAGTATTTCAGCTAAACTTAGTATGGAGAAACCCAAAAAGAGTCCGAGCAGACCACCGACATTGGCTAAAAACTCTGTTTGACCATACAATTCGGATCGTCGTGAAGTTATAAATTGAGCTTCTTTGAAAAAAATCAAAACGCGAGCTACGAAGACACTGAAACAGATAAATATTATTTTTTAGTGGTGGTTTTAAATACTTATTTTTTGTGTTACTGCGAGAGATAATAATAATAGTTTTTTATTCTATTTGTGACCTTGGTGAATCTTATATTCAATGTCACAAATATTGGTAGTTTTTGACGAATATGTATGCTGTTTCTAAATTAAATTGCCACTTTAAGTAAGAGATCTTACTTTAATCATTAATGTCCAATTTCAGTTCAGGAGTTACTACTTGATATTCTTGGAAAATTTGGCCGATAGCACTTGTATAAATAATAAAAAAAGTACTTCACTTTGTAATGGCTTCTACTACAAACGTAATACCTTCTCAAAACAATACTTACTCCTTATCCTGTTCTTCAATTTCTTGACGATGAGCTCTGAATATGGATTGCCAATCGTAGTCAGCTTGTGATGTTTCTGCATCGTATTCTATAGACGTGCAAGCTTGAAGACATTTGCATTTTGCGGCTACTAGTAGAGCCTCACCAAGGGTACCGTTATCAGCTGCATCTTTTTCCAAATTGGTTTGAATTTCTGCTGTGACTAATTCCACTGAAAAAATAAGGCGTTGTTACAGAAAAAATAGTTATGTTGTGGGAATATAGGGTGAATTTTTTGTTTAAAATTTATCGTTAAAGTAAGTTTAGAGACGAAAACTTCTCCGCCATGGATTCACCGTGTGGATGTCGGATCCATCGTGTTGCAGGGAGAAGAGCTTTAACAGTGCCTCGGACTTGTGACCTAGGTGTAGGTTTAAGGGGCCCCTATGTAACGCACGTTGACTGCTCACCTCTACCGTCCAAGATCCTCTCTTTACCTAACCAAATTTGAAACTACTAGGGTTGCCTTCGAAGTACATTCTAAGAATGAATTGATGTTAGTTCTGGACAGGCTAAGTCTTTTAGTAGTTTGTAGAGACATTTTGGCTGTTATGCCTCTCGCTGCCACTTTTACCGCATACAAATTTACGACGAAACTATTTTTAGTGAGTTCGTAATACTCGTTGACCTAGATGGACTGGTCTTTGGGGATGGTTCCTTGGAACCGTAAGCTCTTTTAACTCAAGGTCAATTCAAACTGATCTTAGGTAATTATTGTAGATCCAAGCATTTTTGACGTTACTAATTGGTTGGTTATTTATCTTGCTAAGATTGTTTTAAAGTTATCTAGTATTCCTTCTAAGGATGGAGTACGAGCTATATTATTACTTATCTTACGTCCGAGAAATTTAAATAGAGCATTTTCCTTAAACGTAGAAACGCATTGACCGCCCAAAGATAATCTCGGATCGTATGAGATATATCTTGTATTCTGCCTACCGAGACACAGACAGGTGACATTTTTGTACCCTAAATCCATCCGTCCACTGACAGAATTTATCCACTTCATCCAATAGTACTTGACAGTGTTTGTGGATACATTTGAGTATTGCGAGATCGTCAGCGAGGGCTAAAACGGATTCTGTGTATTTATTATTAAACATGAACCGTCACCCCCCTTACATTGTTTCAAATAACGTAATTTTTTATTTTGTTTATATCAAAGTTATGAAGCAAAATGTACTTAATGTACTTGTCATCCAAACCAACAAAATGTTGTTCTCTTATTGTTAGAATTTTGACAAATATATGAATCAATATCTGTTACAACTTCCATTAACAACGTAACGTCTTTTACTGGTAAGCTTCATAATTTTAGTGGATTTTGCTCACACATCATGAAATTTTCATATTACAATATAAAAATTCTATGAACTATTATAAAATTACTATAAAATTTTAGAACTTTTAGGTTTAAATTTTGTTAAAATTTTACTTGCTTTGTGCTTTCTTCATGCATGCCATACTGCCGGCATTGCATACGGGTATTGTAGGACCATCTGTAAAAAAAATTATTAAAAATTAATTGTCTCGAATATACACTCATACATTAAATATATTTATATGGGAACACTCACGAGGCATGCCGAAATGAACACAGCCACACCTAGTGTATGTGAAGTTTGATAGACACTCTATTTCACAATTAGCTTGTGTGTAAATTTTAAAATACTGTAGGTAACGCTCCGTTGGGAAATAGCATTGACGTCTGGAATACAAATAACTGTATCAAAACATTTATTGCTTGAATTACTTTTGTTTTGTTTTTGTTTTACTTTTTGTTTGTATCAGTGATTTCTCAAAACACTAAAACCCCTTTTGTAACAAATTACGAGACTTAGATAGAATTATTCTATAATAATCTACTAGGTACATAATTTAAAGAAGACAAGTAACTAAATGCTAATATTAAATAAGCTAATTTATACTTATTGCTAAGCGAATTAATTTTACCACTTTATACTTCATACATATGTATCTAAAATGCATAAAGAAAAAAGTTTGGAGTAGAGAATTTGGGCGAAGGGCACTGTTTTTAACATCGTCTTGGACTGAGTTTTTTAATGAAATATAATTACGGAAGATAATTTTGTGTAAACCTAAATTGGAGTCATATATTTATCAGATCTCATTAAACCTTTTAAAAATTGTTTGTTATGAAATTACCCTATCCGTACAACGACCTTTGAAATATTTGTTTAAAATAATTATAATATTGTTAGAACAGAATATTTTTGGCTCTCCCATTGGCTATTACCTTGTAGGGTCGTAAGGTTTCAATCCTTCAGAAGTCGTCATCATATTAGGTTTTACTGCAACTACTACCTCTTGGGATAAAGGTGATCTGAAATATTGTTTTGACAGACGAGGCAATTCTGCCGGATTATGAAGTAATATCTGAAAAAATATAAACTTTTGACTCTAAAAAAATTAGAAATTAGCGAGTTTTTTATTTTAATTGCAAATACCCATTCCCAAAGATCTACAGAATATTGAGTCCAAAAAGACTAATAAATGTCTAAACAAAAATGGTAATGTTCCAATAGGCTAAAAAATATACTTATTGATTTCAAAAACTAAAAGCATTTTTGAAAAAAAAAAAAAAAAAATTGTTTCAACCGGCACGTTTATAATTACGTTTCACATTCATACAATTACCTACGTTTGATGTACTTCATGGGCGGATTTGAATGTTTATCTGGCAGTTTGTCGATTATTGAGGATAATTTATGAATATTACTGAACCGATAACAATTTGAGGTTTGAATTTAAATAAAGAAGTGATAGATCATGGTTGTTATTTGTGTAATTTTTTTTTTATGGTTAGGTTTTTATTAATTAACTGGAGAAGTCATTAACTTCATAAATTATTTAAAAAAAAATACAGCGTTCCTAGAAAAAATTACATTTATTTCAGAAAGGTGCGAAATGTCATAAGACTTTACTTATTAGAAGAAATAATTTCTTTGATGAAAAATAAAATCGACAAAATAGAAATAGTTCAAAGAAAATTCATGTATAATTATTTATACAGATATATGTTGCAAATAAATAATATCATTGTTAAATATCAAGAGACTACACCAATTAAAAAAAAGGTATATATTAATTAAAATTATTATTGACAGCAAGATTGTGGTGGGTACTTAACCAAAAAAATGGGTTTGGTAATTTTTTTCTTGAAGTATTATACTATTTTAGTATATCATTAGAATGATATTGTGTTTATTTTTTTATCATCACTCGTTTTATTTTACACAGGTAACCACAAATAGGGTTTAGATAATGGAACCCTATAACCTGAGCAACTATTATTTCGTGATTCTTCAACTTATGTATGTATATTTTTTTATATTTACTTGTTCGGAATAAAAGTTAATCCTTTGTAAAATATTTTTTTTTGTCAACAAATATTTACAGATTGGAACATACTTATATTTTAATAGTTACAATTTCTCTGTAGGTTTTGCAGACATAAATTTATTCTATTTATTTAAGACGTTATGTAGCATTCATTTTATTTAAAAGATTCATTTCAAAACTAATCAAAAAGAAATGTTGATTTACAAACTTGATATTTAGGAAAAAATTCAATAATCTTACCTTAAACCCCTGAACTGGACCCTTACAAAGGTAGTCAAGATCCATTTGCTTAGCTTTCAACAAAAACGTTAATCCTGATTTTGCGCCGAATCCCTAGAAATTGAGAAAACTTAATGTTCTAATATATTATAGAAGCCTTTTTAAAGAAGCAATTTATACACTAATTACCTAGTTTGTTTCCCAGGATATATCATAATACATTTTTGTATTTACTTTTAGATTTATTGACGTCTCATAGAGATTCCAGTAATTATTATTGAAAAAAATACTTACAGTGCCTCTATGAGGGTACGTCTCTACCGGACTATCAGGAGGATATCCATCTTCTAACGTCCAAATTTGACTAGAATTTCGTTTTGAATATTCTAAATAACCATAGTCCTTATTGAGGCTGCAGAAATTAAAAAATATATATTATATCAGTTAACTAAACATTTACAAAGGATTAAAAGTGGTAAGTATTTTGCGAAAGCAAAACCATAAAATTCCATATCTTAATATATAGGTTTTATTTACTTTTCAACTCTAAATAATTCCTCAGCACCCAAGGTATTGAAGGTATAGCAAACACCTTCTTCAGTGATGATCGGCAAAAATAAATCCGAACAATTCACGCGGGAAACATCTTTCCATTTACAAGCGAAGAGCATCTCAGTTATGTTTGGTGATAGCTAAAAAATTATATATGATTAATAAAATTAAAAAATATAAAAAAAAATCGATGGATTGAAACTTTGACTGATAAATCCACGAGTCTAAAGGTATTGACTAACTCTGTATCTATAAAAATTGTTTGTTACTTGAAAACCGGCATTTGAAAAAAAGCAATAAAGATTTCTTATTTTAATCACGAAATTATTTTCGTGAAATAATGAAAAGTATACTTAGTTTAGAAAAAAAATCTCTTATGATTTGCCTTTATAGATGGCGGGTTAAAGCTTTGATATACAAAAAAAAGCTTCAAGAATTCCTCTATTAAAATGATCATAAAATAGCGTAATTTTGGAATGTAGGGGTAGATAAGGATAACTTTTAATTTAATTGCTATCTATTATATACTCTGTTTACCTCTTTAAGATTCTCAACTGTTACGTTTCCATTAGAAAATCTTCTTCCACTTGATGGGGCCAAGTGATCATCGCAAACCATAGATACGTCCTCAAAAAGGTGGCGTCTTATGAAAAAAAAATAATAAAATAATTATTATTTCCAACAAATAATATAGTATAATTTACATTTTTTTCATAATCAGTATGAGACCCTGCAACTACCGTCATGCGGCGTCCCAGTCGATTTTAGCCAAAGGAACTCTCCTTACTTAAAATAACTATAAGCTAATTTATTAACTACCCAAAATTGCTTATAACTTATACAAAAAAAAAAATACGACAATTTAATTGATAATGTAATTGATTTAAAGATTATCCCAAAATTTAATATAATTAACTTCTTAAAGGGTCATTTTTATACGGTGGATTTTTTTTGTAGTTAAGTAATTGACTTACTCTTCTTCGGTTAAATTCGCACGTGTAGTCTCATTCTTGTACAGATGATAGTATTCGGTAAAATTAAATATGGTTTGTCGAGCCTTTGTTTCAAAACAAATAGTCACGGCTGGATATGGGATCTGGGTAACAAAAAAAAAAGTGTAAGCAAATTAAAAAAAAATTGAACTCATATAAATGTAAAGTCTATATATGTTGATAGTAATAATAAAAATAATAATTTAATAATTATTGATATCTCAGATTTTCTTTAGTACTTATTATGATAGAACTAAGTTTTTCGGATTTCATTAGCATATTTTATTGCCTTTTTTTTTCAACAGCGATGAATTGGTGACGGTTGCTGACAAGTCTAACATATGGGTTAAAATGTAAGAGGGAAATTTTAAATATATAGTTTTATTTGTGATATTTAAATACCTGCCAAACTGGTGTTGATTTTTCCGCGAAGCTTACAATGACGGGACTTTCGTTCCATCTAATCCATATTAAGTGAATCTTTCCAATACAGAATATTAAAGAACAGGAAAACATTAGAAGCCAGAAAATTCTGCAAAAAAAGCTTTCTTAAGAACCAATATAGGTATACATTTGTATACATACTTACATATCAATATGCTCAGCATATTACTACAATCTATAACTAAATTTTCATTTAAAGAGTATTAATAATTTTTAGCTATATAAATATTCTTCTTATTTAGGGCAGTGAAAAGTTAGTTTATAAAATCTTGATATTTAAAATTTATTTTATCTTACTTTTCAATCAAAGTTCTCTCCTTTTCTCCAATATACTTCAGACCGTGAAGATTTGAGTTTGCGGTGTAGTCAATCAAATACCGCTTGATGGCACTCAGCTTTCCTTTTTTAATTTTCTCATTTTTGGTATTGAGATGACCTTTGTTTACTTCAGGGTCTACGTCCTGGATACCTCCTATACTTCCTGATCTGGTTAAAAATATAAAAATATATACATACAGTGACATATAGTCAAGCTTTTTGAATGTAAACCAACCTGGAGTGTCGCTTCATGCTGGTGACAACTTCTAAGGCACTTTCCGAAATGACGAATGAATTAGAAATTTTTATTGAGGCTTGGCTGTCAAATAATTAATACAACCCACCTTCTATCCCGTGGGATATTAACACCATTTATGAAATTAAATTGTTACAAAGAATAACTTTTAATGTCATCATTTGGAATCATGAATTAAACAATACTAGTTTTTATATACTAAAACAAATGAAATTAGAGGGAGTGTAACAAAAGTTTGATAAATGGATTGCTATTTAATTAGATATTATATATTTCTTGCTACAATTATTGTGTAATTTATTAAAATGGGTCACAAAATTGTTTATATTTAGTGAACACACGTGTTTATCCGGCAATAAAAAGGTAAGGCAGTGTGTCACGATAATTTTAGTATTCTATTACATTTGAAGTTGTGATGTTGTAGTTTCCACTTAAATTAACATTCACGTCACAGATTATTATCAAACAAAAAACAATGTAGGTGATTCGTTAACTTTCTTTAATAATCTTATATCATGATTATTTTAATGTCTGTCTTCGTCTAACCCGATGTATATAAATTAATAACTCTATAAAGGAAAATAAAAGTTTCTTACAGAGTGACCTCAAGTAACTTTAATTAGTACTCAGAAGATATTATATAATATATTTACCACTAAAAAGACCCCATTTACTCCAACGTACGTAGCTCCAACTTTCCAGGACATTGCCCTAAAGATCAACCAATCTATTGTGATCATAGAGTTGACATAGCATACGACGTTCAAACCCGAAGGCATTTGGAGGATAAGGCTAAGCTAGCCTCTAAAAAACTAGGGGTACTAAGTAGAGCCAGGCTGTACTTTACAACGGGACACTTGCTTTTATTATAGAAAGCATTGGTTCGTCCCCGCATGGAATATTGTTTTCACCTCTGGCCCGGTGCCCCACAGTACCAACTACCTCCACTTGACACCATACAACATCGGTCTGTTCGTATTGTCAACGATCCCATGCTCACAGACGATCTGGAACCCTTAGGCCTCCGAATGGATGTAACATAGGGGGCATGTGTTCTTTCGTCTGTTCAATGGGGAATGTCTCGAGGAATTGTTTGACGTTGTAGGACCGTACGTGCGTCGCGGTCATTTTTCCCACGCACTTGCAGGATGTGGAATGATCTTCCGTTTGAGTTTTTCCCAGAGAGCTCCAAAATGGGGTCTTTCAAACTTCAAGTGTTCAGGTGGCTCCTCCACAAACAAAGTCGGAAACGCATCTACAACACGTCTTATTTTGCAGATTGCCATGGACGACGGTAACTACTTCCTATCAGGAAGGACGTCTGCTCGTTTGCCCCTTTGGGACATAAAAAAATATATGTTGCAGGGAAATTATTATTAATTTTTTAAAATTATACAAAAAAACAAAATATATCTCATGTTTTGTTATGATGCACGTATTTTGCACTAAATTAGACATAGTTCTCGTTTTATGTTCAGGCATTTTTAAATTTTACTGTGAATAAAAACTTTTTAAATCATTGAATGTGTAATTTCATTATTATAAATTACTTTCAAAATTTTCTTATATAGGTTTAGAAAATCTACAAACTTGTATAAATAAGTTGATTATATCTGCTGACTAGAAAAGAAAATCTGGCCATATAAAACAGAAGATTTATAACTCCAAACAATATACATAAATAATCCCTACAGCTATCCTAACAAAACCAATGCGCTGTCTAAGGTAATGTAAGTTTATTGTAATATACTAGTTTGTTGGCGGCGACTTCGTCCGCTTGAACTTCGGAATTAGGCTCGGAGAGAATGTACGGAGCATGTTAAAATAATATTGCTACATATATGTATTATGTTAACCAACCAGCAGCGACATTTACAGTCAGCTTCACGTCACTTTATACACAAAACAATTGTTAGCTCCCGAACCAATGGAAGTAACTTTTAAATTGGGTGTACATGACATCCATCGTGTGTGCTGCATAATACTGTAAAGTTTCATCAAAATCAGTAGAGTAATTTTTGCGTGAAAGATCATCAATCCTCACAAACTTTTCCTTTTATAACATTAGTAGGATGTTCAACTAAGTATTCGTAGTTTTAACAGAATCTCGAGTTGCCGTAGCTTGCGTCCTATATAATTTTAGTTAAATTATCTCGTTTTGTTTATGATTAGAAATATTGTATATTTTTTTCATTTCAATATTTATAATTACATTCACTGATTGAACAGCATCTTAAGTGAACTGATACGTTTAAGGCGTTCGAAAAACAGGAAAAACAATTGATTGAGTTTTTCCCGTGTATTGGAACATCAAGGTATAATGTGAATCAGACAACATCAATACATCTTGGCATTTGAAACATGGTCAAGTGAAAAGGATAAGTATCCTTATTAGGAAATTTGATAGATCTCTGATCGGTAAAATAATTAGTTATATGTAATAACTAGCTGTGCCCAAACCCATTAAGCATTTAATGTAAGTAACTTTACATAAATTTGGTTCAAAGTAATATAGTTTAAAAATATTCCCATGGGAATGAGGCATAAGGTATAAGGTACCTTAAATGTTGCATCAGGTAATCAGCAACCCCCATATAAAATTATATTGAAATCCTTCCAGTAGTTTTTAAGTGGACAACAGACAGACAAAAATTTCAAAAAACATATTTTTGGCATCTGTTTTCTTCTAGGAATACCCCTATAGGGATTTATTGTCATTTATTTTCAATGTACAGAATTGACCCCGTGAACGATTTTATTATATGTAATAGAAGTAAATACTGATATCTATGTAGATATTGTTAGATAGACTTTAAAAATATCTATTAATTTCAATAATAACATATTAAAATGCATGATCTGTAAATGTCAATCTTATTTTAAATTACAACCAATGAGCTATGTTTACAAATTGTAGGTAATAGGTACAATTGAAGACAGAGATGAATTTGTCGTTTGTAACCTCGTGAGAATACAAATAATACTATTAATATGATGAACAAAAAAAAATTTTTGGGATGGTTTATCTAATTACTGTTAAATAATTAAAATTAATATTAAAGGCAACAATATATCGCGATCGTGTTACTAATATATTTCAAAAGAGTTGTAGCTTTTCTCTGATTTGGTTAAATAATTTTGCAATCAAACTTTACTAGCGACATTCCTCGACCATTATACTTACTCGTATAATTTGTTGTTTAAACTTTTAACTTTTAAGTAATATCTTCGTTTGCTTTTCGTGTGTTCTCATTATACGAGGTACATTAGAGTTTATGGAATATTAAAATGAAATATTGTGTTACAAAAAAGGTAAATATTCTTTCTTAGTACGAAGTATAGGTACGTGTGAAGTATAAATTAATGAATGTCAGGGTAAAAAATACTAATAATATGTTAATTATTTAATAGTTATAGGTTTTAAGTTCTTTAAACTTGTTTTTTGAAATTTTTAAGAGTAATTATATTTTAGGTAATAATTCTCCAAATTTTTATCATACGTCTGTACGTATATATGAATAATTAAAGGCTGTTAATTTTCGATCCTCTATAAAGATTTTTGGACTTTTGTATGACTGCCCAGTCAAGAATAGAATAGTATCAAAACTTAAAATAGATTAAGTTAAGTTTAATAGTTAATAAAAATAGTCAAGAATAGTATAAAAACTTCTCAGGAATAGATTTTAATTCACTTAGTTATAATTTAGTAATAGTTATAATTTCGATAATGTCAAAAATGAGTATTTTAAAAATAAGCTTAAAGTATCAATTTTTTTTATATATTTGATAAGACATGTGATAAGTCTCAATGGGCTGTATAAAAAATACATCTTCAATACAAATAATGTCATTTTATTTCAATGTGCTCTACAAAATTTTTGACTTTCTGTGAAGGACATTGCGTGCTCAGAAATTTTGTAAAATGTTATTTAAATATATTAAATGTTTGAATAATATTTTTGTAGCTTATAATTTAAATTTTTAATAATAACTTAAAAATATTAAAATTTAGAAACAATAATATTTTGACTGTAATCTCAATACCGAGGTGACACTTATTTTTAAATGTTCTTAAATTAAAAGTATAATAATTTCGATTACTTCTATAACCTATAATATAATCTAGACTCTAAGTTCTGATATATATTTGAAATATACTATAAGAATAAATTAATAAGTTTTTTATTAATAAATAATATGTGAATTAATGAGGATGACATTTTATACGAAGGATTTTTTTTCCGGCGTGTAGATGCAGAGAGGATAAGAGGAAGTACTTTTAATTCAAGGGTGGAGGTCAAGATAATAACGACTGTAAAAATGAATTTAATAGTTCTCTAAACCCGTTGAAGGTTACTTATGCAAGGTTTTTTTTGTTTAGGCTTTGGTTGAAATAAAAGTCGAATGTCAATCGTAACATTCCTAAACGTATGTACATAACTGAATGAATATGTATGTAAGAAGATAATAAGGCCATATTTAAAAAAAAGATAATATTGAAAGAAATATATATTACTCATAACATAATAATGTCTAGTTCAGTCATTTGTATAAAAGTATTGTTTTAAGGTGAAAAAACCTTCGTTACAGCAACTTTGCGCTAAATAAAAGAATTTCTGACTTTTAGTCACGCCATCTTCGCCTATTGTAAATATGGTTTGGCAACGTCTGATTTACAGTAACCACTTTAAGAACATTTGCAGGAAAATAAAACCTTGTGCTCATTTAATGAATTTAAATTTAATATTTAATGTTCCAGGACAAACGTGAAACACAATATATGCAAGCGGAAGTTTTTTACAAAACAAAATCAGTTTGAAAGGTCGTTTGAAGGGTAATCTACACGAATATTATCATTTAAAGATAATAGAGTAGATCAAAGCCTTTAAATTTTGTTATTAGGTCTAGATTTTAACCAAGGAAATTACTACCAGTAGTGATGACCGTTTTAGATGCCATATAGATCAGACGATTATTATTAATTCGATTTGAATCGAAAGAATTAATCGCGTACCAAATTACTAAGGGTTCAAAGTTTTATTTCATAAATACATTTACATACGCATTGCTATGAGAGTCAATTTATGATCGTTCAATTGGTCAGTGTTAAGCTATCGCTGGGAATCCATATGATTATATATGATTTCACTGTTTGCCGTCATCTCATTTGTACATTTATACAAACTGCGGAAGTGCATACAGAGCGTTTCTTATTTTTCATTCACAAAACTTATTTAACATAATGCTGTTTTTAGATTTGTGAATAAAAAACTTGAAACGCTCCGTACGTAACTTGATGATGTAAACTTGAATGTAAGCTTCTGCTTTTCCGTATTTCCATTATGATTAACAAATGATTCGAATGAGCAGAAATCGATTTAAGCGAATACAATAACTTGGGATACAAGTTTATTTTTTATTTTACAGTTTTTCTTGAAATTGCCTACATCTTACGTTCTCGATACACATATGTTTTTATTATATTATAAAATACACGTACATTCGTTTTCCATAAAAATGACCCTACACATTATATAAATATCCATCTTCAAAATGGTTATGAATAATAAATTATGACAGGATTTTTAAGAGACAGAAGCTTACACCGATTTACAATTCTTTTATAATTGAAAATTGAAATAATTCCAATTGACAAGAAAAAAACCCATTTCTCACACAATTTTAAATCTTCTATATGTTATTTTGTGTATCGTTTGTCTGCAATGAATAGATATTTGAAATAATTTGAAATTATCACGTCCATTTTCACTAAGGGATTGTTTCTAATTTGCTTGGCTGCGATTCCACAAAAAACCATATCCTAAAAATAAATGTGACGTAACTAATACATTGTATATAAAATTTTTATTTACCTTATATGCAAGTATTAGATGTTATGATTACCTCAAGGTAAGGAAATACAATATTTCAGCTAGACTTAGTATGGAGAAGCCCAAAAAGAGTCCTAGCAGACCACCGACATTGGCTAAAAACTCTGTCTGACCATACAATTCAGATCTTCGTGATGTAATGAATTGGTCTTCTTTGAAGAAAATTGAAACCCGACTAATAGAAACACTGAAATTAATAAGATTCGTATTTATTTTTAAAATTCATGATGAAATTGTGCCAAAACTATGATCAGATATTTTTATAGGAAAAAAACTAAAGCAAGAGGTTTGGTTAATTAATTGAAAAATATGATGAAGTGAAATTCTTAAAAAAGCCAATGTTTTATATAAACACCGTGAAGTTACAGTGTCAGTATATACTTTAGTAATCAAACTTTACGAGCAATATAAGAAGCAATTAACCAAATTCTCACAAAATATCGTAGGTTTGGTTTTAGAGTTAACTCTCCGAAAATTCTACAATACTCGTATGCTATCTTTTTTTGAAAACAATTAAACACCTTGGAAAAAGAATTAATAGCTAACAATTTTACTCATTAACAGTCAAGGGACACATTTGAGAGACCAACTCTTTCGCATATATATAAGGCCTATAAAGGCTCTCTTCGGATACATTCGGCTTTGCAGTAATTTTTTTTATGTGAAAGGTGGAAAAACGAGCAGACGGCCTACGTGATGGTAAGTAGTCGCCGTCGCCCAACGACTTCTGCAACATAAGAGATGTTGCGGATGCGTTGTCGACCTTGGTTGTTGAGGGAGGCGGATAGGGGGGGAATAAGGAGATGGCAGGAAAGGGTTTGATCAGCGAAAGGATCCCCGGCTCTCTCACTTATTGGATGAAATGCAGCCATTAAAGACTACTTCACGCCGATCTGTAAGAGGGAGGTATTTCCCCGGTCGAGCCAGCCCGTGTTCGAGCTGTGGTAACTTGACCACAGGTACGCTCTACCACCTTAATTATCAGGACATTTTGAAACAAGGTCCATTAAGAGCTAAGCCTCTGACTAAATTTATAGCAATAAAGTTCTTACTCCGTGTCTTCTTTGCTAATATCTATCTTGAGGGCTTTAAATAGGGGTTGCCAATTGTAATCGCCTTGTGATGTTTCAGCATCGTATTCTATAGATGTACAGGATTGAAGACATTTGCATTTTGTAGCTACTAACAGAGCGTTACCCAGAGTGCCGTTATCAGTTGTATCTTTTCCCAGATGACTTTGTATTTCTGCTGTGGCTAGTTCCACTGAAATGTAATATGCTTTAATACAATTTATACATAAATTATTATTGCTATTATGTAAATGAATGTAACACGTATATGTAGCATTGTCTGCGAAATAACGTAATGTACCTAGGGGATTATGATAGTTACTGCCTTTTCCTATTAGAATATAAAATATAGTTGGCAGTTATATTTAAAAACTGAAATTAAAAAGTATAAACCAAGATACTCACTTTGTGCTGTACTCATACAGATGATTTTGCGGGCGTTGCATACCGGAATTTTAGGACCATCTATATAAAAAATTGGTTTATTATAGTTTTTATTATAAATTGGAGGCAAAAATTGAATTAATGTTTATAAATATAACGTCTCTAATAAGCGCGATGGACCCGTCACCAGCACGGTGGATCCATGGAAGGCTGAGAGGTTTCGTCACAGTATCCGTATTGGGGCTTCCAGAAAGTAGGGTTATGAAAAATGCATCCAAAGTTATTGTTGCTAAGATTGAGGCCCTTACCAGTAATACTGAAGCCTGAACTATTGATCCAATCAAAAGTCTGCAGTCTTTTAGAAAAAGATTATTGTTTTAAAGATATTTCCTTAACAACAAAGAAATATGACTGACAAAACACTTTTACATCAGCTGTAAATAATTTATAAAAAAAGAATCCTGATAAAAAAAAAAATTGCGTGGTACAAAACATATGTGGAATCTACAAAAAATACATTTCTATAGGGTATTCATATTAAACGCTTTAATAACTGTAACAGTTTATACAGTGGAGCAACATTCATGACTCAATTTAAGCTATTTTTATAACTAGGTACTCTAAATTCAAAAACTCTGAACGTCGATGTAGTAAACATAAATGCATAAAATCTTCAATTATAGCAACAATTTTCGTTGTTATGTTCGATATTAACAGAAACACTCACGAGGCATGCCAAAATGAACACAGCCACATCTGGCGTACGTGAAGTTTGATAGACACTCTATTTCACAATTAGCCTGTGTGTAAATTTTAAAATACTGAAGGAAACGCTCCGTTGGGAAATAGCATTGACGTCTGAAATACAAATAATAAGATAAATTGTTAATTAATGATATATGAAAGTACTCTTCATTCTCCTGTCGTATTCCACGTTCGAAATCTTTTAATATTTATATAAAAGATAAAGATATCTAAAGAAAATTAAGAGAAAACTGTTATGTATAAAAGAAAAATATTCGTTTACTACACCATTAATTTCATAAATATGTTTCTTATTCAGAATATTTTTAATGGTAATTTTTTACCTCGAAGAATCAAGAGATTTCAAGCCTTTAGAGGTCGTCATCATGTTAGGTTTAACTGCAACAACCACCTCATGAGATAAAGGTGCCCTGAAGTATTGTTTTGAAAGACGAGGCAGTTCGGCCGGATTATGCAGTAATATCTGAATAAAATTATTATTTAGTACTACATAACATTTAATGTATGTACGTTTTATAAAATGATTAAGTATAGTAATATAAAGCAAGAAACAAATAAAAACTGAGCGATGCATTTCTTCAAAGAAATCATCATATTCTGTCGTTATTCTGCTATGTTGTTGTCCATTTCTTTGAGATGTCATAATGATGCAACTTATCAAATAAATTTACCTTAAATCCCTTAACAGGACCTCTACAAAGGAAGTCCTGATCAATTTCTTTAGATTGTAAAAATATATTCAATCCTGATTTAATGCCAAAACCCTGTAAAATAATGGTATCACATGTTTCAAAACAAAAGTAAAATATACATTTCTTCCATTTAGATATAACACAATTATAGTAACAATTCTTTTAATTTAATTAATAACTAAGTACCAGTCTCGGCTTCGCACAAGCTCTTTACAAAAAATATAAAATAGAGCTTTTTAATTTTGAGAATTATTAAACTTATGATTTAAAAAGTTATTTACAGATACTGATGTAGGTTTGGAAACGAAGTAATTTATTTTGATGACTTAATACCGTATTTATGTAAATAGCTTTCCAATAAACGATTTAGAAATGCCAATTTTTAAAAGTTGTAAAATGGATATACATAGTATGTTATGCTTAAGGTATATGCCACTGCGGACTTTCCAGTAGAATATATATATATATTCTTTTATTTAAGATAAAAAATTTCACCATATATTATTTTGTTATATGTCGAAGGCTTTAGGCAGGGTTTTTGTTAAAATATCTCAGACGGCTCATGTTTTCCCGACATCTTCAACAAATATCGTTTATGTACACACAAGTAAAAACAAAAACGTAATAAATTATGTCCTAAAACCTTCCTCGAAAATATTAATACGATTTCCTACGCCTTTATAATTATTTTAAGTAACATGCTTTCGACGTTTCGGTTACTTTACAGCAACCGTGGTCACAGGCAGACGAATAAATAATAGTGTTTTATTGTTATTTAAATTCATTAAAAAAGTGAGTACATAGAACAGAGGATAGAGAAACAATCAGGACGTTACGAGATTTGGCACCACGCGGCCTACACATAAAGTGCCTATTATTCGGTTATTGGGCCAAATAGGTCACCAGATATTTGGTATTTGAACCAATATAACACTAACTGCAAATATTACATAATAATAGATGTTAGTATACTCACAATTCCTCTATGAGGGTATGTCTCTACCGGACTATCAGCTGGATATCCATCTTCTAACGTCCAAAGACTGGAATTTCGTTTGGAATATTCTAAGTAATCGTAGTCCTTATTGAGGCTGCAGAAATTAAAAATACATTAACTACACATTTACGAAGATTTGAAAGTGGTAAGTATTTTGCGAAAGTAAGACCACAAAATTCCATTTTTTAATAAGGATTTTATTTACTTTTCAAGTCTAAATAATTCCTCAGCACCCAAGGTGTTGAAGGTGTAGCAAACACCTTCTTCAGTGATGATCGGCAAAAATTCGTCTAAACAGATACTTAGAGAGTTCTTCCAAACACAGGCATAAAATGTATCATTTATTTTCGGAGATAGCTGCCAATGTAAAAATATTTCATGATAATAAATTTTACGTCAACATATTCCATAATTGGTTCTGTATTCGTCAACCTCTTTAATATTTTGAACAGTTTCTTTTGCATCAGAAAATTTAGTTCCATAGTAAGATGCCACGTTCACATCGCAAACCATTGAAACATCTTCGAATAATCGGCGCCTGTATGAAAATATGTTTGAATTAAATGTTAAATACCTTTAGATAATATACAGCTGATCTATATGATTACGGCGAGTTTGCATCGTCAGACTACATACAAAAAGTTAACAGATTTCACTATTAAATCTTCGCACACTATAATATTAAAATAGGTTAATGTATGAGAAACGGGAACTGCTTCGTGTGCAGTAGAATGATCCAAACTTTAGACTAAGACTACTGGTATTTTTTTCTAGATAGTTGCGATATGCCACATGTTTTACACTAATACATCATTACTTACTCTTTCTTGGTTAAATTTAAACGTGTGATGTCGTCGTCATAAAGATGATAATATTTTGTTAAATTAAAAATCGTTTGACGCGCCTTTGTTTCTGAACAGATTGTTACAGCCGGAAAAGGAATCTAAATCACAAAAAAAATATTTAATCAGAATATTGTATTATGTGTAATCTAATAAAAAGTATATTTTTATTACATTAAAAGTAACGTATATCGTTAAAGGCAAACTTTTATGGTATGGATTTCCTTTATAAAATAATATTTAAATACCTGCCAAACTGGTGTTGATTTTTCCGCGAAGCTTACAATTACGGGACTTTCGTTCCATCTAATCCATATTAAGTGAATCTTTCCAATACAGAATATTAAAGAACAGGAAAACATTAACAGCCAGAAAATTCTGTAAAAGTAACTTTTATGAGGACCTGATTTGTAATATATTCGTGTGTAACCTGTTTTTGTACATGAAGTGGAAATAATCAGCTAACTACCCATAGAGAGATAAATTTTTGTACTAATCAGTGAAAAGTTGTTTTCACTGACTTTTCTATTTAAAGCAATGTGTAAACAGCTTCCTTTTCCTACTGCAAATTAAAAATATATTAATTAATAATAAATATTTAATAAGGTTTTATTGCGTAAATAATGGATTGTAATTTGGAAAAATAAAAGTTTCTTTTCTCACTTTTCAAACAGAGTTCTGTCCTTTTCACCAATGTACTTAAGTCCGTGGAGATTTGAGTTCGCTGAGTAGTCAATTAAATGCTTTTTGAGTAAACCTAATTTATGTTTTTTTGTTTTCACTTCTTCGTCCTTGGAAAGATTTTCATTTGCCTCTAGGGTTATATCTTTAATACTTCCAACACTTCTGGATCTAGACAGATATAGAAAAAAATTAAGTGCCAGTGATTTATATCTATTGCAATTGTTATAAAATAGAAGTAAGTTTACGATTCTTTTTTAATTCAAGCCAACCTGGAGCGTCGTTTCATGCTGCCAACATGGTCGAAAGATCTAAATCAAATGATGACTGGATTATACGTGTGAATTAATCCCATTTGTCTAGTACGAGTTTGTATGGTAAGCTTTTAACACCGACAGTTTCAAAGTTTTTCCATTCATTTTTGCAAAGACTATTATATAGGAAACTAGGTACCAGCCCCTGCTTCACACGGGCTCTTTACAAATAATATAAAATAAATAATAGTTTTTCTGTTTATTGAGAACAGACAGACAGATAGATAGTTTTTTTGTTTATTGCGAACAGACAGACAGAACGACGCGGCGGAGTACTTTATTTTATTTTATAATATTTTTGTATGAAAACTGTTAAACTGTCAGTATGCATCTACTTAGGTTAACTTTATGAACTCACACTAAGCTTACAAATTAATTAAGTAGGCACCACTAATCTACCCCGTGGGATATTGACACCATTTACAAATTAAATATTGGAGAAATAGAAAATACACTTCATTACATAATATTACTAATTGTGATGTTAATTAAAATGTTCCAGAAATATATCGTACTTTAATCAAATGTATATGTAATTTTAAATTTATTCTCGCGAAAGTTAGTTAATTAGTAGTGTAATATCTTATATTCAATATGCAATAATGTTATCTCTCTGTAGGGACACATTAACAGCCTGGACACATTAATGACTGAGAGAAAGAGGGCTTTCTTTCAGTCATTTAAAAGTTGGATTATCATTTAAGAATATTAAACTCTAGGTTATATACTCGTATTTCTAATTGTTTCCCACAGTTAGTAAGCTGCACTCCAATAGTATGACTAAAACAAATTGTGTATACTTTTTTTTCTATTTATGTAAAACTTACAAAAGTTTAGCAGTTTATGTGTGAATAACAAACATGCGTTCTTTCTTAAATCCTTTTGTTTTGTGTAAATGCGATTTCATTTTATTCTTTCGCTACTTTATACCAACAAACATTTTAATTTTTTACTATTCACTTGTTTTCAAAGTAACTGGAAGAGATCTCTTGAAAGGTACGTTATCCTATGTATATTTTATATTTACTTAAATTTATTATACAAAAGAAGTAAATACGAACAACTAACATCTTTATTACGAAAAGGCTATTTAGGTAGGTATTGTCATGTCTTATTTTTTATTATTATTTTCTATTTTTATTTATATGTACGTTTTCATATTACGTATACTCTATTGATATTATAACTGAATTCTGGTAGTATGGAGTTGGTAAAAAAACAATGTTTTGATGTGATTGAAACAAAAGATAAAAAAAAAATTGTTTAAATTACCATCAAAATTTAGTTTCCAAGGCATAGGCGTAGGATAGAGGTTGCATAATTTCCAAAGTAAATATATTTTTTATGCTTAAATATGAATGGTATTCATATCTACAACCACTTATCAGGGTGTTACAGAATACTCTATCTAATCAACTGAGCAAACAAAATAGTTTTAGAATCGTGTCGCCGCGCGTCTTACAATCAGGCTTAGTAGACAAACATGAAACGCTCTCACATTGTAAACTATATAATCACGTTATGGTTTTATTTTTCTAATAAAATTACGCAAATTTTTTTTCATATGAATTAATAAATCACAATGATTCATTTTTCAATTGAAAGTTATCGCCCAGTCGGTTATATTGGCGTTTTTTTTTAACTTCAGCCCTTATGGATTGTTGTAGGATATTCTACACTATTAACGTAAACCGGATATTGTATTAAACTTAACGAATGTTCAAAGTTCTCCCAGTCTCAGCTTGACTTGACTGACGAGAATCAGCTGTAAATAAAATAAAAATACATTAAAACCGGCTCCTTATTCTTTTTCTAATACATTATCGTCTTGGTTTCCAAGTACTAAGTTATTTATGTATTTTATTACATAAAAAAGGTTTCATATATATTTTTATCATTTTTACTCATCAAAAGGCACTCATTCTACATTTGTTTATTTTCTTATCCTACTAAAAAAATCTTTATTTCTTATTGTTTGTTTTTTAATTCATTAATAAAATAACATAGTTCTTTTTAAAAATGACATATTTAAGTTCACTGTTTATAAAGCTCCTTTGTCTTGATTAAAATTTATTATATTGGGCTACAAATATTAATACTTTAAACCTTACTCCGTGATCTTAAACGGCTTAAATGAAACAAGGTTTAATATTTAACTTTAAGACAAAATCATTTATCATAGTAGTGTCAATTCATAACAGCCAGCGCATTAGCAGGATCGTGAGTACGAAGGGCGTTTTATGCGGAGGTTGAAATGGTTCAGTCAAGTTATTTGTGTGTATTGGATGTATTGTTGCGCGGTTGATGTTTGCGTCGTTGCCTCGACTCGATTTCGATACGAGACAGCGCTAGGAGTGCGTCGCACTGACTGCCGACTGCCGATCACCGTGGACCGGCCGAACTGCCAGAGCGCCAGTCTCAGCAAGATCGTACAATAGTAAGGAACGTTCGTGATTTGTTTCTCACGAAGCTTTTTTGTCCGCACAATGGCAGCGACGGAGGAACTCAGTGGCATCCTAATGAGGAGACAGGCCATAAACGACAAACTCGAAGAGGGTGTAGAGGTCAAACCGAAATATAAATTCGTGAATGTATTTACTGAATTTCACGAATTCTCAAGAAAGGAAATAAAACAGTACGAATTGACTTTTAACAAGTAAGTGTTTTTATAAATCAGTAATTTAAATAAGTAAATACACATCACCATAAGTTTAATCCAATAGATCCAGCTCCCATGAGTTTTATAGCTGATAGCGAGGTTAGTTTAACCTGGTTTTACTTGTGTATAGTTAAATTTAAAAGTTAAAAAGATACACATTTCGGCATAGTTTATTAAGAATAATCTCACATTAATTTTAATATTAAATCGAGTTTATCTCTTAACTGATAATAATTTATAACCATGTATCAAAAATTTAATAACTCTGAATATTTTTTCAATATTTTACACGTATTTCTCGATTATTCTTAAAATCGTTTAATAAATTTATAATTTGGAATTTATATTTCCGGTACAAGTGAAAGGTATTAAATTAATAGGGTACTTAAAAAAATTAAGAGATAATTTATTAAGTAATGTCTTACCGTCGTGGGAGATAAAATGAATAGGTGCCACACTATGGGAGATATTACTCTCTTCATTATAACTTTCCTTTATTTGTTTAGAGAAATAAAAGTACATTCACACGTGAATAACAACTCTGGTTCATAATGGAATTGCTATTTAATATTTTATTACGAGCATGCACAATTCAAATATTACACAGTGTGGAAAAATGGTGAGAAACAAGAATAAAAAATTATTAAAAATAATTAATTTCATTTGTTATGAACACGGTCTAGTGATTTTAAATGCGTTCAACATCTTTATCATCCGTTGTTTTGATGTTAATATCACTTATTTGGCGTAACAATGGCAATAGTTCATACCTCTCCAGAGATAAATGACCGTTACCCCCGTATATAAGAATTAAAACCACAAATTATTCTGACCCCATGGAATTTTTATGGGCTCAATTTGTAACTCAATGCGTTCTATAAATGACAATAGCTTTACTTTATCAAAATTTGGGTTAAGTGGTAGGTCTATTGGGTATTGTTATTTTTTGTTTTCACTCTGCACCACTATGGAATACTCATTTACTTGTCAGGATTTGTTACTGGTTAAAAACTTTACAATTTGTCAAATTATACGACACTTCGATAACATTCTAATCATAGCGATTATAGAATCTTATTCGTCATTATATTTATGTTGTTTAAAAAGATCAAAAGGCTGTCTAATTATCTTTATGTGAATAATAAAGTCACATATAATTACGTCGTATATATATTTATATATAAAGACAGCAATAACGCTACGAAGCAATATCATATACATCTAGTAATTACTTTCATCATTTTATAAATATCAATTGTTGTCTGAATGTCTAAGTTTTTTCTATCTATACAATAACATAAACGATCATAATACCGCGTAGTTGTCTAATGACTTCATCGAAGATTACAAACAAACATCGATCTTTTAAAGAGCAGCATTTAAAATACGGAAATATTATGAGTTATATAAATTTATTGACATACTACGCGTGACACTTTAAGGTCTGGTATTAATGAATGAATTATTCATATTTATTCGTCATTCAATGAAGATAATTAAATGAATTCCCTAATACGCACCGCATGTTACATTTCTGTTCCTTTGATGTCCAATTTTTGTGTCATACCGCTGTAAACATGACGTTCTTTTGGTGATTCATAAAAGCAAGGAAATTTATTCTTTATAATTCACTCACGTTTAAAACTAA
Source organism: Danaus plexippus (assembly GCF_018135715.1). Lineage (NCBI taxonomy): Eukaryota > Metazoa > Arthropoda > Insecta > Lepidoptera > Nymphalidae > Danaus > Danaus plexippus. The sequence continues at coordinate 4,046,092 of NC_083548.1, read as the reverse complement.
CGCGAAATTCCGTTAATGTCAAATCAACAATTAGTCATCTATCATTCATGCTAGAATGTAAATAAAACATTTACCATCAATTTATTAATGTATTTGTAAACTACTAATTGCTTAAGAATAAAGTCATTAGGTTATGTAGGTTATTAATAAAAGAGGTTTAATATATGAAAACGATTTTACTGTACATAATTCTACAACAAAAAACATACAATAGTGCTGGCGAATGACAAATAATTATACTGTACTGATAAAAATGTGTTGTCAGTTATATACAATGTTTGAAATTGAGGAGCGTGCAGGAAATGGCGTAGATATCAGGCGACAAAATCAATGTTCAGTCGGGACCGGGTGCCCGACTGGCCAATAATAATGACTCATACGTACATTATTCCCCTAAAAAATACGTTTTATCTGTTCGTGCTTTACATATTTATTTATAAATAACCATTAAAAGGTTTTCCGTTTTTTAAAATACAACTTTTATAGTCACCGTCTGCGCCTTGTATCCGGAATATAAATGACAGCTATTGCGCAGTTTTGAATCCCCCTCTGAAAACTTTATATTATAATACTATACTAATACCTTCCTGTAGTTATTCACTTAAAACTGGATGTTATTTCTTAATCTTTAACCATATCCCGTGTGTTTTTTTAGTTTTTACTATCTTCTTACTACGGCTGTCTGTCTGTTTGAACATACCCTAAATTGGATAAAATGTGTTATATAATATAATGATGTAAGAGAATGTATCGTCTTAAGTAAGTAAATTATGAAATTAGTAAAATACTAATTGTAATAATTATTTAAGTAAAAAATAATAGTAACTGTCATAATGTTTCTATTAAAATATCAGCTACGACAGTTGGGTGTTTTAAAAAAATATTATTAAGACAATTGGTGGTAGTGAAATGTATGATATGATATATAATAAGTGTCGAATGAATCATTCCCATCCAACAATATTTTACTTCCGATATTATAAATAAATGTCTGCCAATACAATATATGAACGGAGGGTTGTGTGTCATCAATTTAAAATGTTTACTGTACTTACATCAAATCAATGACCGTTTCAATATCATATTAATTACAATGCATAGAAATTTTTACAAACTGACTGTTACCAGGATTAGACATGTAATACTATCCTAACAACAAATCCTTTTTAACAGACAGACTTCCTGATACACATTTTCTACTTATCATTTTTTTTATTTACATCTTTACAATGAAGGCCTATTCACTGTTGCTGAAACTTGAATTATAAAATATTCACTTTTTGTAATCATGTATAATAACTCAGAATTTAATCAATGTATGACTCCTAATACACTTTTAATCATAGAAAACTTATCCACGCCATATTGGATATAAACAATAACATCGTGTTAGGCAATAGTTTCGTTTCACAGTTAATTCGCATTGTTTTCTGTCGCAACTGTGTCTGCTGCCGTGCCTTGCGTGATTGACCGATAACATGAATATCATAGCATATTTATTATTTAATATGCCATTGTTGCTTCCTATAACCTACCATACTTGGCCGTCAGTGTGTGTTACGTCTATGACAGATTAAAAAGAAAGTTGCAAGACTGAATGAATTTGTCAACTTGAAATATATTAAAAATATTATAATCTCCCAATAGATTGCATAATTAACATAAAAGATATCTTACGTAAACTCCGTCATCTTTCTTTTTGAAAAGTGTAGAAAGTATTGGAATTTCTAACTTACTCGTTGTTATTTAAGGTTGTAGTTTTGTTATTAAAAAATAAAGTTAAATCTGCAATAGAAACAGTAAGTGTAGTTTTGGTAGGATACCAATTTATATGTATATTTAATTCATGAAGTACAAAAGAACTGTAATTATACATATTTTCATTTTAAAATATTATTTTTACATCTATACTCATGTAAAGTAATAATAATAAGTATTGTTATTGTTTAAACTTATTAATAAACAAGTAACATGTTTTCTTGGTTCTTATTTTCTTAATAACAATTTGTGTTGATTAAAATCTGACCGACTTTATTTTATAGGTCTTTTGGTAGCGTGCTTCGTTAGCTGGATACTAGACGCATTCACTTTATTATCAACGACCTAGTTCTGGCACCCAATACTATTTCTCATGTTTTTATATTGTGCTATTAGTTTTTATTTTTTGTATGGTTTTATTTCAATATTATTTGTGATAGTTAGCTTGAACGTTTTTTTTTTATTACAACTAAACAACATATCGAGGTCTACAGCTATTATTACTAACTCAAACTATGTTACTATTTTTCTTGCATTTGACACATGCGTCTAATTAACTTATTATTTACAAGTCTCCCGCAAAGAATTATTTCACACTTCAAAGGTATGAGGAAACAACGTTTGGGGTATTAGTCAAAAATAGATTTATATAGATTTTTTTTTTATTACCGCAATATATAATTCACATAAACTTGAAGTTCTTATTAATATTTTTATTTTCATCATCACAATTTAATTTTTATTATAATTAAATCATTCATATTAACAAAAATGTGGATGATTTGTTTATAATAACAACAGCTTTGTCAGATACTAAGCACGTCGCAAACTTTTTTTTTTAAATTACGTAATACCAATTAATATTAAAATTGAAATTAGCTTATCTCATTTCTAAACACGATACATTAACTTATAGGATATAAGTTGTTAAAGAGTATTTAGTCCTAGTCCCTAGGTCTACCTACTTTATCTATAATTCATGTTTAGTGTAATTAAAACAAAACAAATAAACAATATCACTTTTTATGGAGTTAAAAGCTTGCTGGGTAAGTAATGGTGTTCCATATCGTAGAATCGGTCAAGTGCGCAGTTGAGACATCTATTTTTAGACGACTTTATTATAAAATTGCTGCAAACTGCGACAAAAATGTATAACAATCATCGCATTTCTATATGAATTATATTAAATATAAAGTAATCCCATATTTATGGTTTGCGAAGACTAATTATAATAAATTTTCAAATTTATTAGAGATTAATACACGGTTTATATGTATGTAGAATTGGGAATTATATATGTGGGTTTGTACAATAAATGAAATAAAAGTAAAATTGTTTTACAACTAGACAACTGTTTTACTGCGGATAAATAAACAGGTTCAATAATAATAATCTTATTTATAAAAACTTACAATATTTTAAAAACAAATGTTTTATATTTTTGCAAAATAATGTTTTTAAATTACTTACATATATTAGAATGAAAAAAAAATGGTTATGCCCCATTTTTTTAATTATAGTGTTTAAAAAAAATAGTGTGTCTTTTTTCTCTGAGATCTTTGCAAAATATAAAACAAGAGAAGTGAAAGTTCAAAGTGGCATGCATGTCGAAGACATTTTAAAAACTAGTTTCAAGGCCGTTGCTTAGAATGTGTTTACGTAGGAATAACTAGACAAGCTAACTAGTATTATAAATGTTAATACATGTATATTTTCGCACATTAAAATATTTTTATGTAAAAAATACATCTATTTTCTAATAACACGTAATTGTGTATAGATAAATATAAAGTTTCTATTTAATTATACTCACGAAATTATTATAATGGACTGAAAGATTTAACGGATGCGAATTATTAATATAAGTTATATATGATTAAAACTGATTCAACGATAATGTATGAAATATATAAATATTGATAATCTATTGTAATACATAAATGAAAATGTTATTGGTTACAAAATATATTATCTTGAAAACGATTTACACATGGTTTAATCTGGGCTAAACCAAATTATATATAAGTACAAATGGTACCTTACATATTACTTTTTGGCATCATACTTACATAATATAAATACTTACACCATATGAAGTGCGTGCTCTGTACAAAATATCAATTTCGTATTAAAATTCTGGACACGAATGTGACACTTCCATTACGAATAATGTGGCTACTACTTACTACCGGCTGTAACGGTTCCACCAATTCTGAATATGAAATTTTCTTTAAATACCTACTACAAATTGTATTGAAATATATAAAATAAAAAATATGTCTAAATAAGTACGTCAATTAAATAACAGGTTACTGAATAAGTTACTTCCGTTGAATCATGAGTAAACATACCTCGTTTATATGACTAATATATAAGTAAACTACTACATACATTCTTTCCGTCTTAAATATCTTCTTCTTCTTCCTGGCAATTATCCCAGCATTAGCCAGGGTCTGCCTTCCTGCTCAAACTCCTCCACTTTGCACGGTCTTTAGCATCCGCGGTGGTAAGTCCATTGGCTCTCATATCCTGCTTCACGGTGTCCAGCCATCGCTTTCTTGGGCGTCCTGGGGGTCTTGCTCCAGGGACCGACATGTCAAGGCAAATTTTTCCGACGTAATTCTCAGGCCGGCGTGCAACGTGGCCATACCATCTCAGGCGACTCTCTTGAAGCTTATCCGCTACGTCACGGACTCCAAGACTATCTCGGATAAATGTGTTACGTATACGGTCAGCCCGCGTTACGCCACACATCCACCTCAGCATCTTCATCTCCGTGACGTGAAGCTCCTGAGTGTGCCTGGACAGTGTTGGCCAACATTCGCTTCCATATAAGAGAACCGGTCGGATTATGCTCTTGTATATTATTCCCTTGAGCTTGGTAGGTATTCTGCGATCGCAGACCACACCTGTGACCTCACGCCATTTCGCCCAAGCAGCGCTGATCCGGGCTTGGACATCGTGATCGATGCCTCCGGACTCATGCAGAATAGATCCAAGGTACCTGAACTTTTCCGACTTAACGGCTGGTTCAGGACCTATATGGATAGTGCAAGAGTCCGGGCTTCCGCAAGCCATGTACTCGGTCTTCGTCACATTTAGTTTAAGACCACCGTTCTCAAGCGTACCCTTCCAGAGGTTCACTCTTCGCTCTAGCGTCAACCTGCTCTCATCAATGAGCGCTATGTCATCGGCATACATCATCAGCCATGGAGGCTGGTCCTGGATGTTAGCCGAGACAGTGTCCAGCACTACATTGAACAAGAAGGGGCTAAGAGCCGAGCCTTGGTGAACCCCTACTGAGATCGGAAAGGGTTTTGTATCGCCAACAGCAGTCCTAACCATTGAAACGGAATCGCGGTACATGTCTCTGATGATGTCAATATAGGCCTCAGGGATCCCTTTGAATCGCAATGCCCACCAGATACATTGACGAGGCACGCAGTCAAAGGCCTTCTGCAGATCTAGGAATGCGACATGCAGAGCTCTCCTTTTTTCCCTGTATGCCTCCATCAGAGTTCTGATGGCAAAGATGGCGTCCAAGGTGCCCGATCCTGGCTGAAATCCATATTGACATTCCGAGACAGTACACTCTCGGCGGAGCCTGAGGTCGATCATACGCTCAAAGAGCTTCATGGTGTGACTCATGATCTTAACGCCCCTATAACTACCACAATCTTGAACACTGCCCCTGCCTTTGTATATAGGGGTAATGTAACTATAACGCCACTGATGTGGCATAGTCCCAGTGTTCAAGACGCGGTTAAAAAGGTCCGTCAGTATGAGCACACCAAGAGAGCCCAATGATTTCCACGCTTCGATCGGAATATCGTCAGGTCCCACCGCTTTCCGATTCTTCATGCGTCGAAGACAATTCCGAGTTTCGTCAGGTGTTATCGGGGCAATAAGTCCAAGATTAGGAGGTATTTCGGTTGGAAGACTGCACGGGTGCTGAGTATTTAGCAACTCCTTGAAGTAGCATCTCCATCTCTCCTTCACAGAGGCATGATTACACAGCAACGTGCCTTGGGAATCTTTCACGCTAAGACATTTTGCGATATCTTGCGTCCCCTTATCCCGAGCTCGTGCCAATTTGTAAATGAGCTTCTGCCCCTCCGCAGTTTCAAGTGTATCATATAATGGTGATAACCTATCACTGCGGGCTCTGGCAACAGCCCTTTTACTGGCACGTTTCGCTGCTATGTACTCTGGTCTGTCTTCAGGAGAGTTTGATTGCTGCCACTTCTTAAAGGCAGTCTTCTTTTCACGAATCACCTCCTGCACTTCGTCATTCCACCACCATGTCTCCTTGTCAATGACCCGTCCTCCCTTAGAAAGGCCTAGAACTCGTTTACCTGCTGTGATAATTGCTGACTGGGCTCGATCCCAAACTTCCTGAGCAGTTTTGGTATTAGTCGACAGATTTTGACTCTCAACCTCTGCCCGAAAGCTGGTCTGCATCGTTCCATTCAGCAACCACCACCTGATGCGAGGCTTACGTTTCTCGGCCACTTTCTTTTTCGGGGTAACGACATAGTCCATGACAAGAAGTCGATGTTGGGCCGTCAGGCTTTCACCAGGAATGACTTTACAGTTAGTCACCTTGCCGATATGACGCCGTCTGGTCAGCAGATAATCTATTTGGGTTGAGTGGGACCCGCTCTTATACGTGATAAGGTGCTGTGGAGTCTTTTGGAAGAACGTGTTCACGACGGCTAAGTCAGACGCAATACAGGTTCTGAGAATATTTTCTCCCTCTGCATTGCGGCAACCATAACCAAAACCACCATGTACACGATCAAACGTTTCCGCAGCCCTACCTACGTGGCCATTTAAGTCCCCCCCAACTATGATTACTTCAGCAGCTGGTATAGCACGTAGAACCTCTTCAAATTGCTCCCAGAATGACTCTTTTTCGGACCCGCTACATCCAGCCTGAGGAGTATAAGCACTGATCAAGTTAGTAATCACTCCCTCGATCAGTACCCGCACCCGCATCAGGCGGTCGCAGCGACGATCAACTTCAAGAAGACCATTCCGAAGCTCTTCAGATAGCACTACCGCTACACCAGCTTTACCTGAAGGCGACCCAGTGTATATCAGCCGGTAACCCTGTCCGATGTTCCGAGACTTATTGCCCTTCCAGCGAGTTTCCTGGAGGAACGCACACTGGACCCGACGTCTCATGAGTACATCTGCGAGTTCTCTGCATCGTCCGGTTAGAGAGCCAATATTCCACGTTGCAAAGCGGAGTTTCCTTTGGGGTACTAACGTCTTTAGCCGTGCCCGTACTTGACACGGTAGCCCTTGCCCACTTATCGCAGGTGTAGGGCGATGTGCCTGCGCGTCGTTTATCGGCGACGCCCTAGCCGTACCCAGTCCATAAACTTTTGCAACCATAAGAGTGGCGGGAGTGGTTTTAACGGAGCGACTGCCGTCTGACCTCCAAAACCCCGTTTTCCGGGTAAAACCAGGAAAGGAAAAGATAGAGAAGGGGGGAAAGAGGTTAGGAAGGGGAATGAGGGGAGGTACGGGACACCACCTTCATGGACTGAGGATAGAGGTATGAAAGTGGTGGCTCGAGGATCCGGGGTCGCGTACCCGTATGCCCAAGGCTAAATATCGGAAAAATACTTAGTAGGACACCCTCTGAACTAAAACTCTTTCCGTCTTAAATATGTATAACATAATGTATATTATCCATATACTGTATACCTATGTACAATCATCAACGGTTCTTATAAATTAAGGATTGAAAAATTTGTTTCAGATTTGATGAGGGACGAGATGGATTTCTTGATTTAAATGAAGTCAAGCGGATGATGGAACGTCTTGGAGCCCCACAAACACACCTGGGACTAAAGGCTATGATAGCAGAGGTGGACGAAGATGGCGACAATAAAATAAGCTTCCGAGAATTTTTATTAATTTACCGGTAAATATGTTATCAAATAATTATGTTAGGTACTAATAATAAATAATAACGAAATATTTAAAGTAACCAACACGCAGAAGTCTACAACCACGCCATATTCAAAAATGGGTTTACTTTTATTCATATATGGAGCGTGCCTAATACAAAATTTATAGACTTCGTTGCCAAACTGATATGGCTATATATGTAATGAGCACGTTTTGTGTCTTGCATTTTATGTAACTTCGTATAAAGCTAGACTTGTGTCGTGTGTGTTTTAGTATTTAATTTTCCATTTCGATAATTTAAAAATATTTTTACTTACGAGGGTGCAGCTACATACACAAATATGTATGAAAAAAGAAAAACTGGGGATTAGTAAGTTAAAAAAAACTCCCATGTTTTTGTGTTTTGAACTTATTTAATAATAAGTTCAAAATAATAATTTATTATTTGACTTTATAGTCTCTTTTTCATAACTAAACACAGAAATAAGGAGTTTTTTCATTCCAAATGATATTTAAACTTGTAAGTCTAATATATTCAGTAAATTATATATAATTTGTCTGCTTATCCATATCTATTATATAACCCACGATGGGTTGAAAATACGTTAAATAATTCCAGATTAAATGTACCAAAAAACGTAACAATACAATTTTATAGTACTAGTGCTACCGAGACGAATTTTACGATTTTCAAGTTGTCAAAAATATAGTAATAAAGTGTTACTACTCTCTTGTCACAGGTTATAATTGCATAATGATTATAAAATTAACAACCGAATTATTATTTGTACTTCAGGAAAGCCCGAGCAGGAGAACTAGAAACAGACTCAGGTTTAGATGCTCTAGCAAGATTAACTGAAATAAATGTAGATCAAGTAGGAGTTAATGGAGCTAAGAATTTCTTTGAGGCCAAAATTGAAGAACTCGCCAAAACGAATAGATTCCACGACGAAATTATACAGGAACAAGAAGAAAAACGAAGGGAAGCTGAAGAGAAGGCGCTAAGAAGGCAACGGTTTAAAGAAAAAACAGCTGTATTCCAACAATAATTATAGCATTAGTTGTTAACGGTCTAGTCTATAAGCTGTTACCATATGGCTTAAGATATGATTCAATAGGAAAAATTTAACATATCATTACAAAATTGCTTTTAATAATCTTTTTAAAACATTGTTTAAGTTTTCGTTGCTAATATAAAGGACTAAACTGACTCATTTCCACATTTCGTGTATAGTTCAAAAATAATTAAGTAGCTCGTAATGTTTACATTGTTTTGAGTATTCACACTCATTTGTTCTTGATATGTGTATTGCGTCTATGAGTAATGAAATGTGCCTAATATAGGATTATATAGGATATTGTGTAATTTGTTGCATGTTTAACATGTTAAGATTTTTATTTAAGTTATGTGATGTATTACTTTAAATATTTAAATAAACATTTTTAGATTAATGTCTGGATTTTATTATTATGAATTGATTACTACAAAGGGATTATGTTCAATAAAAATTCTTATCCTGTTTTTTACCTGTATTTTATTAACAATTACATATTAAATAACAATCATTTTATTGTAAATGTATCTAAGATTCATCCATACTTCTGAAACTGTCGTGTTGCTGGTATGACATATTCTGTGTTGTCTGTTGGGTCATATCTAGCTCCGTATGTTTCAATGGAGGCAAGTTAGATATACTTATATGTTGTATATTTGCCAGTGTAGCCATTATTGCAGTATTCTGAAATTCAGAGCATTTTAAGTAGAAGTTTTCAACAAAAATAGACAGGTGACAATTAATCTGATTACCTCTTTAATATTTGTTTCCAATTCTCCGCCAGGATTAGTAATTTTTTTAATCTTTTGTAATTCTATTGTTCTGAAATACATAAAAATAAGATGATGATAGAATTCAAAATATTTTATATCTTTGTTGAAAACACATCTGAAAATTGGGATCCTTAGAATGTAAAATTTTCTATACAAAATATTTGTTACAGAAGTTAAAGAGCACAATAAATCCTTAATGGTATATTTAAATACTTATTACAACATCATACAATTGTTTTAAATAAGAAATTAATTTCGTACTATAAAAAAACATGATACATTTTAGAAGTATGATATAACAAATATGTTTGATTTCCAGTTTTTGAAATTATTCCTGGGCTGATTAAATATGTGCACTATGTATTAAATTAAGTAAAATGTTATGATCAAAAAAAACACTCTGAGAAAACCTACTCATAAGTAAAGGGAAAAAGTGAGACATACTAATATACTAATATTATTAAGTCATGAGTTAAGCTTCAACTCATTTCCATATGAAATCCTATTTCCCTACATGCTTAGCTACAATCAAATCATATCTACTTTTATTATATTTGGGCAATACTATCTGAAAAAGATAGTTATTGGAGAATGCAAGCTATCATTTATATTCACAAACAAAAAGCTCCTGATTATACAAACTTAAATTTAAATATTAGAAAATAAAAGTTAAAATACAATACATAAGTCTCAAGAGTTGGTTGGCAGTTGTCAGTTCATTCTGTAAATCTTGCTGTAATTGTTGCGTATTTCCAGCAATAGACATTGTTACACCGCTTGACACACACCTATCATTCACTTAAGATATAAATAATGTGTAATATATTTATGAAAATAAGTTAAATAATTATGCTTAGCATTTTTAAACACAATAAAAGAATTTAGTTTTCCGTTATATTATGACATACCGATGTTATTTTAAATCTACCAGAAACTATCAAATTTGACAGTATTAAAATTTTGTGTCGTTTAGGAATACCCTATATGTCAAAAATATATGTATTGTCAATGAAACAACTAACATATACGATGTGTACATTTAATTAGTCCGTAATAATAAGAAATTATATTTTTAAATTAAATTTCTCTGGATAAAACATCCATTCACAACGTTTTTGACTTCTTTCTTATATTTTTGGTAACCCTACTCCCTATGTCAGTTTACTATTATTGACAATCACAAAAATGGAGGAAGGTATATCTGTTAAAAATGAGGATAAAAGTATTGACATTAAACAAGAAAAACATGAAAGTGTTGATAACTTTAAGTGTGAATATGATTCTGGAAGTCAAGACAGCAGCAAAAGTGGGAGTGGAGGGTACCAGCGTTGGGCTCCAAATTTAAATGGGGTACGGAAAAGTGCATTTACGCCATACAAATCTGTTCAATGCACACCGTTAACTAATTTACAAAGAGGTAAAATTATAAATAATTGTCATAAAATTCAGAATAGAATATCTTATCGATTATCCTTTGTGAGCAACTAGCTAAGTGTTAAGCAGTTCAAGGTCGATTTTGTAGGTAATACGCAGGCGCGCGTCCCCGAACTGCCTCAGCCCGATTGTAGCTTTCACGCTAAAGCTGGCCGCGGCGAAATAACCCGTGACGACGTGAAACTGGAGCAGTATGTTGATATTACCGATGAACACGGACTTACGGCGCTTCACTGGGCCGCCAGCTATGGTCAGTTAAATAGTTGCCAGGATCTTGTGTGGTAAGTTCATTGTTTCCATTGTTCACATTTTTACTAGGTCATGCCATTGTTTGCTTCTATTAACTGTTGTAGGAAAGTGGGTTCTGTTCTGAATTACTTTTCTGAAGAAAGATAAACCAATATATACTAAAAGTTTTCAAAAATTTTGAATATCTATGAAACAAAGAACTTTACTTATTAATATTTTATATAGGAGTGGTGGGAATGTTAACATGAGGGGTCCCGAGGGTGAGACAGCACTCCATCTGGCAGCAGCGGGCGGACATCATGAGGTTGTGAAGTTTTTGTTGAATGAAGGCGCTGATGCTGATATACAAGATGATGTAAGATAATATCATATTAATAAAACTATTATATAGAGTTCTTCCTTCATAAAATTTGAAGACAAAGTCCAATAATTTGTTCTATTTTCATGCTTCTATTAACAAAGCAGGAGTGATTTATGCATTAAACAGTAATATTGTTTCAATGTATTTTCTAGTCCGGCAGCACAGCTTTGATGTATGCGGCCGCTGCTGACTTTCCTTACACCTGTAATGAGCTCCTCATTCGTGGAGCCGACCTAACCCTTACTAATGATTATGATCAAGATGCCTACACTCTCACCACTACCAATAATTGCAAACTGGGTTAGTTTTTCACATAATTAAAGTAAATTTCTTTTTCATAAAGGTATTTACTTATACAAGATATTAAAGTCTTATTTTAAATTTCAGCTCAAACTGTGATAGAAAATTTTTTGATTGGCTGCCTTAGCAAAATGTGAAAGATTCCACTCATTCATGTTAAGTTGCTGAGAACAACCAACACAACGGATTCATTTGCTTACAGCAGTTAAATGAAAATACAGGGATTTAGTTTATAAATATAAAATGTATTTAATATATATTTTAAGTTCAATTTATACAAACATGTGATGTGATGTGACTCAATAGACAGACAATATATGAATTAAACCTCACCATGTGTTTTATTCCCACAGCCCAGTAATAAATACAAAAAAAAAAAAGAAATGGATATAGTCTTAAGTCTATACAAAAAAAATGGATACAGTCTTAATTAACAATAACATTTTAACGTATGTATAAGAAAATAGACTTAACAATTCTTCCAAAATTATTAACTATTTTTGGCTTCACAATATATAAACACTTTATACCCAAAAATAAATTCTTTTAAATATTAACAACACCATAAAAAATATAAATACATCAATTTTGTGACTCAAAAGAGTCTGTATATTGCTTTTTTTTTTTAAATATTTACATGTTATAGTTTTGATTCAGTCAGCCAGTTGAATGTTTGAGGTTTTCTGTTGGATTGTGGGTTAATGGCAATATTTATAATACTGGGTCTGTCGGTTACTTTAATAGCTGATTTCAAGGCATTTTCGATTTCTTCAACTGTACGACAGAAATGGCCGCTTGATCCAAACATTTCCATCATTTTTTCATATCTCACTTCCGTTGACAGTGCTGTGGGTGGAGTACTGGAAAAAAAAATCATACAAAATTAACAATTAAGTTAACAACAATACAGATCATTTCATATACAAGTAAAGAAAATTTTAAAGTTTTTGAAAATTGTTATATATCTTCAGGTTTTTGTTAAACAAAATACTTTTTAAGTTATGTCTGTGAGAAATTATCTTAAAACACATGCTGCAGAATTGTACAGCAATATATATATAATCATTTTAATTATACTATAAGTTGACTTGCATTTAAAAATTATTTTATTATATATGTAAAAGCCTATTCAAATAATGTGATAAAGGATAACATAACGATAATATTCTCAAAACCCACCACTGGGCAAGATCGCCGGAGTTTTGTATCTCCGTCATCATTTCTTTGTCGAAGCCGCTGTAAATGCCGTTGTTGTTCACAATCACAATAATCACTGGCAACTTGTAGCGGAACATTGTCTCAATTTCCATACCTAAGAAATTGAAAAATATTTATAATATATATAAGTATAATATAAAGAAGGTTGTATTCTAATGCGATTTAATACTTTTTAAAGTGAATATTAATTATCGTTATTTTTATACAGGATGTGTAAATTTGGATGTCTTAAACTTAAGACTGGCTACCTGCGGTAGTTTAATTAAATGGGTATAAATAAACAATTTAAAGCGTTGGAAATTCAATTTAGCGGGTATTATGTAATAATCTGCTATATATGTATCTCAGTAGATAAGACATTTTGAAAGGACAAGAAATCCTTTGATAATAAAACACTGCCCCTATAACCCTCATCACATTATTTTAGAAGAGACAGCCTTTGATCTTCGTAATTTTCGTTGTTGAACGTGTTTAGACAAAGTTAAAGAAAAATGTTCATGTTATATTTATAAATAATAACAGATCATTCTTAAGGTTACAAAACCGATGAAAAGTTTTTATACACGTGAAAAATTTTTTTTTAATTACTTAAACAAAAAACGATAAATGAAATTTAAGCCACATTCAAACCAGTGAATGCTCTTTAATATGCTTAAGGGTCTGAAGAGAAAAAGGTCCTACTATTTTTTATTCCATTAAACACTACACATTACTAAATAAATACTTAGTGTTTGTCAAGCTTCGTTAATTATAATTTAACTTCATTCTTTTCTTAAACTTATTTTTTTTTCTTGGAAATTCCATTCTACGAGGGCTATGAAATTATTAATATAAAAATTATTATAATTAAAAAGAAAGTTCTACTACATAATCATATAGACGCTTCATAATATAATTAAAATAATATACATGAATATATCGGCTTTGGCCAACACAAGCATGTTTTTATTTCACAAAATATATGAAAAATATATAAGTAGTAATCTCAAACCAGCGTCCATAGTTACATCAGAATTGCCAAATTCAATTTGACCATTATATCGTTAACAGTAGATTGATTTTTAAATGATCTACTAACCATATATGGATGGGTGAATGAAGAGGGAAATAAGATGTACTTATTTCAATCAACAAATAAATGTATGCAAATGTTTGTGTGAGATTTTAAAACAGTATTAGTAATGTTATTTTTTCGACATTTTATTTATTATGGTAGCATCTGTACCATGTTTTGATAGTGTCAAACGCAGTTAGTCGAAAATCAGCTTTACCTGAAAAACCAAACGCAGAATCTCCTTCAACACAAATCACTCGTTTATCTGGAGCGTGGTCACGGCACCACTGCGCCGCAGCTACGGCGAACCCGGGACCGACCTATGTATAGTATATAGACATATGCAAAAGTTAATAGGCTGCACAATACAAGATTATTATTGTAATTTTTTATGATTTAACAAGAAACCAAAGAAAGTATTTAGAAAGGATTATTATGTTTGTGGTTCGTACTGTAAGCAGTTTGTCGGTGAGTCAAGATTTTCAGGTATGGATTCAGATATTAATTTCAAAAGTTAACTTTAAGGACGAAGTCGAACATCTATATAATATATCAATTTTGTTTATTATTACATTATGTGAAGCAACTCTTTTCTCAAGATTTCCTATACATATAGTGCTTAGGATGCTTTTTCAAATAATTCACAATGTAACGAGAATATAAATCCGCTAAAACTTTCATTAACGTAGAATAAAAAAAATACATTTTCAAAGTCAAGTCAGAAAGACATTATTTTCCTGTTAGTATCTTATCGCGACGTATAGATTAATGGTAAAATAGTTTTTGAACTAAATATATAATTTTTTTTAAATTAAACACTTTACCTCGTTGAATTCGGAAACAATATTATTTTCCGTTTATCAAAGCGGCAATCCTAATGTGTAACTTAAGCTTACAATCGGATAGTGTTAGAAATTGTCATGTAATATGAATGACGTAAACAACTATAAACAAACACAATTATACATATATACAGGGCCGGATTTAAACTCAATGCCGCTCCTGGGCACCGGAAAAAAGTCCGCCCTATTACTAGAATTTTACTTAAGGGGGGAAATACGTGTAGAAAGACGTTTTCATGCTGATTTTTTAATAATTTTTTTAAGGTATGAAAACTAATGTTATATATTGAAACTATCAGGTTATTTCATGCTTATATTTATATTTTTCCATATTTTACGACAGTATAACTTGAAAAGTAGCGGAGATTTCAGCTGATACACATCGTAGGTTGTCTTCCGACTTAACAGTTGGTGTGCACTATAGAAGCTATAATTTTTATCTAAAATCAATGGCACAGAAAAATTCATTTTCTTTTTACAATTACGCTGAATATAGACCTCCATCATAAGCGACATTTTTATTTAAACAATTTTTCTGTGCTATGGATAAGTTATATTGTTGTTTAATACGAATATATACTCATAAATATATGTATGAAATAACCTGATATTTTCAATCAATAATATTAATTTTTTATACCTTAAAAAATTTTATAAAAATCAGCATGAAAACGGCCTTCTATACGTATTTGCCCCCTTAAACTTATAGTTTATGTATTTCATTTTTAAAAATTAAAATAACTAATTTATTGCAGAAACTTTTTTATATTATATATTCTAAAAACAAATAAATATTTGTTTTTTTATTTAATAGAAAAATCGATTATTATTTGAAATCTCCAAGGAAACAAATTGATTAAATCATTTTGATTATTAATTTTTACTAAAAAAGTGCCAAAATTACAATTCATAAATAACGAATGAATTGAATTTTTTGAATTATCAATTAAACAAAAAATTATAAATTAATAGAATTAATTAATTATATTGGGGAATCTCGATAAAACTAAAAAAAATTTTTTTATCACTTTCAAAATTTTGCCGCCCTAAAACATTTGCCGCCCTGGGCACTTGCCCCGACTGCCCCTAGTGTAAATCCACCGCTGCATATATATATACATATAATTATTGAACTAATAAAAAAGTCTTAATTTTTTTATAATATAATATCAGCATAATTATATATATAAATATGTATATGTATTTTTTTTATTAGTTCAAAAATTACATAGAATTATCTAACTATTTAACGTGACGTATTCTATAAGTTTTGTGTGCGAATAGTTATTAATCATATATATAAAATGTATGTGTCATACCCCCATAGTGCCAAATGTTCCCGCGTCCAGACGATGCCTCGGTTTGTTATTGAGTAATATCCCGCGGCCGATGTCCATAGTGTTAGCGCCTTCACTCACTATTATTGAATCCTTTGGGATATTTTCTTGAACAGCTTTAAAAACTGCATAGTAA
Organism: Danaus plexippus; assembly: GCF_018135715.1. Classification (NCBI taxonomy): domain Eukaryota; kingdom Metazoa; phylum Arthropoda; class Insecta; order Lepidoptera; family Nymphalidae; genus Danaus; species Danaus plexippus. The sequence goes on along the minus strand of NC_083548.1, from coordinate 4,029,653 downwards.
TTCAGTGGCAGGGATTTATCGGCTGCTTGTGCCTGCAAAGAAGTTTATCATATTGTATGCATATTCATACTGTTATATATTTGTTCTATATTCAAATTATTAATCTGTGCATTCATATATGTAGATACGTAGTTGGCATAATTAACTTAAACATTTAATTATCTGCCTAGGTCTATATTATTTGAATCAAATTAGTGGCCTAGTTATAATTAAGTCTGTTTATTTGGTGTTCTTCAAACAAAATAGTCAGTGTGAAATGTTTTACTTCAGGTATCATAAATTCTAAAAAAAATCGTTTTTCCGAATCATACATTGACTACAAATATAGAGTTATTTTTGCAAAAGATAATTTGTGACTGTTATGCTTAAAAAAAAAGTCATTTTCTCCCAGAAGATACTAAACCGAAATTATAGTCCAGATAAACAATTCAACTTATTATAACGCCTAATTATTTTATATAATTCCTAAATTTGTCATACACCTAATTGAACCGCAACATTAGCAAAATGCGTAGACAAATTAAAAGTCTAAACAAATGTCTTGCCAGGTTCATAAATATAACTTTCGTAAATTTTAAAAGGTCATATAAATCAAATATTTTTCTTATTTCAAATATATACGCTACCTTAACAAATTCTGTGTTTTTCTTTTGTTTTTCCTTCAATGCTTGCCACCAGGGACTATTATTTTGTAATGAAAACTTTTTCTCCGCTAGTTTATTTGTGAGCGCTTCCACAAACGGTTTGATATCTGAATGGACGGCCACTTCTGATTTGACACTGTTGTGGAACTCTTCGGGAGCTATATCCACCTGGAACATATTAATGTAATTGTTAATCTTATTATAATCAATGTTTCATTGTTATAAGTAATAAAATTTCTGTTGCTGAATTATTTCAAAGAATTCTCAGATGAAGTGAAATTAGTGTAGAGTGAATAAGATAAGATGCTCAATGGCATCATAGAAATATCTCCAAATATTATATATAAATATAATCCAAAGGATGTAAGTTCAATTAATTGCAAATAATGCATTTATATTTTTAAATAACAAAAATTGCACAACAATAATTCAATGTATTCAACTTTATTAGTTTAAAATATATAAGAATTTTTTTAACAAATATTCAATATAAGAGGAATTCTGAATTAGTTATTGTTTTATAGCGACATATATATATATCACACCTACTTGAATAATCTTAACATTGGCTGCATATCTCGGGACCTGTCCGAAATGCATCATCCAATTCATTCTTGCCCCCAACAGCAGTATGACGTCAGCCCCAAGTAGCGCCTGAGTGCGAGCGGTTGACACACAGTATTGAGACTCGTCTGGGACCACTCCTTTGCCTGCATCGAATATTAATATTACATCAAATTAATTAAAAAAATTTGTCAACTCCAAAAAAAATTATTTTTTTATGCTTATCATGTTTTATTAACGTGTACTAAATCATTATAAATAAATAACGTAATGACATCAAAATATTTACTTTGATTTGTTTAATTGATAGTCTCGGATATATTTTAAACTTGTAAAACATTTATCATATGATATGTCATATGATAAATGTCATTACATAATTTTTTATATAATATTTAATATATGTTATCATTAAAAATTTGTTATGTAGACAATATATAGATATTTATAGTAATTATTTTACCCATAGGAGTTGGTAGGAATGGTACTTTAATATTCTCCACAAGCTTGGTGATAGCCTCTTCTGCTTTTCCATATGCAGCTCCTTTGCCAACTATGATGAGGGGTCTTTCAGCCTTGGACAATAGGTCAGCTGCTTCATTTACCAGTACTGGATTTGGGTGAGCCAAACTAACTGGATCCGCTGAGTAGTAGTCTAAAGGAACCTTATCTTCATCAGCTTCAGCCTTTATGTCAAATTTATATAATTAAAATACTGCTAAATAAAATGTGGCTTCAATTTGTTTGGAGAATTAAAAATATAATTTCAATTATAACATTTTTAACATTATAAAGAAGTGGCACATAGGAAGATATTAAAAATTATATGTTTCAGGTTATATTATGTCCTAACAATCATGATACCATTGGTGTGCTTTTGGACACTACCATTTGAATGGAAATTATTATGTGAAGAAGCATAGCATTTCTTGTGTGGAGAGGGTATAAGCCCAAAAGATGATTACCGTCAATAAGGTAGCAGGCATATCAAGATACGCGACACCTGGACGTCCGGAGCTGGCATATCTGATTGCTTTTTCTACATGTAGTGGAATAAGTCGTGGGGAAGGTGGTCGGGCTGCATATTTACTATACTGACGAGATGACTCCACCTACAGTGATACAGAATGAATGAGATCTTTAGTCTCTAGATTATAGATGATTTGCGTTACTAGATTCAATATATAACAGTTATTATAACAAGATAATTTTGTTAATAAAATATTATATTGAAATGGATACCATATTCCATAAGATTCAGGATATAATTAAAGCTTTGTGTCATATTTCCACACTATAATTTTATTTTAATGAGATCAACAGTACCTGTCTATTAATTAATAGTATTTCCTTCTTTTATTGATTGATATATTTTAACATAGCCATAGATAGTGAATAATATCTGCACCAACTTGCCCAACAAGTTTAGATAGATTTCAGAAAAAAAAAAAAACATAAAAAGTATATTCAACAAAATAAGTATTAAAAGAAATAAGTATTAAAAGAAATAAATAATCTATAAAATTATATCACTATCTCATTATACACTTATTTGTCATTATCAATTTAGGTTTCATTACATATAAAATAATTTATTTATTATAAGCAAATAGTATTTCCAACAAAATAATTATATAGAGAAACAAATATTCTACAAAATTATCTCAGTATCTCATTCTATAATTATTTGTCGTTATCAAATTAGGTTAGGTTAGGTTGGGTTAGCTAATAATAATAAATAAGCGAATCTATGATTATGACCTGCAGCCATTCCTGGAAACCGCCAATGCCTTCGTGGTCTTCTGGGCAAGATCCGGCTATGACTAACAGCGGCCAACAGTTAACTTGAGCATTGGCCATACCTCCAATACAATGTAAGAGACCAGGGCCAGATACAACCAGACATACTCCTGGTTTACCTGAAATTAGATGAAAAAAATAATAATTTAAATATATATATATATATATATATATATATGCCATTTAATCACTACTTATATTATATAAGGTTATTATCTATTTGATGTATTTATTACTGATAACTAATCAGTTATAATTTCAAATTCTATCAGAATTTAAACATACCATACATCCAATTGATATGTCCCTGGAAATAGTTTTTAGTTGTATACTAAGTAATAGATTCTGCATTTGTTGTATTTTAAGTGATGTAATCTATATAAATTTATTACTTTGAAAGTCAAAAAGATAAGTAAAAATACAAAAGAAAAACTCTATTTACCTGTTAAATAGCCAATAGCTTGAGCAGCATAACAGGCTGCCTGTTCATTTCGCATCCCAATGTACTTGAGACCTGCAGCTTGAAAAGCTAGTGAAGTCTCTATTACAGGAATACCAACAATCCCAAAAACATATTCAATGCCCTTGAAACAAAATTGCATATGTTAGGTCATTTAAAATTATAATTTAACATAATTATAACTATTATGTTAATTCACTCTTAATTTATACATTACATTAAAACACAAATGTGTTGCAATGTCTTAAACATTGAAGTATTATTTGTTAACCGGCATTAACGATATCTATTTATTTATAGTGTAGTCATCCCTAGAATCAAATACATAATATATATTAAATAAGTATGCCCTACTTTCGTAGTAAAAGCTTAGAACTCTCTTCCCCCCACCCCAACACCAGTCAAAATACAGTGTTAAATAATACGTACTTGTCGCTTCAAGCTTTCAGCGAGAATATTGTTCCCGTCGATCCCCATTGCTTGATTTGATTTTGGTGATACGTGGAAAGAGCGCTTTAAAAACGGCAATGAAAGTCTCGTTAGTCGCCCTAATAACATTTTAAAAATTAATACGAAAAATTACAACGCAAAGTGTAAGTGCACTCTAAACGTCTAACATGAAACCCCCACTTAAGTTTGACTTACTGATAACAGTGACCAAATTTGCGGCAAGAAAATTGTTTATACTTGTATTGAAAGTAATAAAATTATCAGGTATGTATGGACTCTCTTTATCGCTTTAAGTCTTTTATTATACTGACGTAACTTGAACTATCAGTCGGTATTTTGATTATAATTTGAACTTTGAACGTATTATTTTGCAAAATGGCAATTGACATTGATTTTGTCACTGTCATTACTGTAACATGACGTCTGTCAGTGACTGTTGTAATTTCTTTAAAGCCGCAGACTAGGGATGGCGATTCTTTCCAAAAAAGATCGATTTTTAAATAATCGAGGTGAAAAGAATCGATTTTGCTAAAATCCAAGATTTTTAAGAAAAACCATCTGTCTAATCTGCTAGAATCCAAGCGATTACGTTTATCACTTGTGATGTTGCCGGCAATCGAAAATAAGCGTTCACAAGGAACAGATGACCCCAAAATACACATATACTTCATGGCTATTGAGTGAACGGGATGATAAATTGAATTCTTTTGTTCTTGTAAAGTAAATACAGGTACAGGATCAGCGAGTTTTTGAGTAATAACGTGAAAAATTGTCATTTCTTTACATGTGTCAGCAAAACAGAAAAAATCGAATCTCGATTTTAGAGGGTGAAATATCGATTCAATGGATCGATTACATCGATTAATCGATATAATCGATCCATTTAAGATAAAAAATTAATCGATATCGATTTAAAAAATTCGATTTATTTGGTCTACAAATTCTATTATTCGATTAATCGACCTCAGATCTCCATGCCTGCCGCAGATTGAAAAACGTAAAGATCATACATGTATACAGCCTAGTGGTACTAGGTTGAACAAGAAATATTGATTTTGCTACTTCTCTGGCTACTATTATTTGGCTATGGTTACTTTAATACATTTTAATTATAAAAAGCATTTAGCAACTAAATACTCAGTTAATAATAAACATGTTCTTGATATTGATTACTTTTTAATAGATCCACAATTATACATAATATGTTTTAATCTTTAATTTTGAGGCTAACATACTTAACATAACCACATTTTATCACAGGCTGTTGCAACAGATTTAATGTTGTCCATATGTGTCTTAAAATTTCCGCAGTAATTATTTGAAAACCTAGAAGAATCTTAATCAACCTGGTAAAAAACAAAAGATATACAAAGACAAGTTTATATATTCAAAGATAAGTTTATTCCTTTCATTTTATTTCATTATTTAATAATGATATTATTATGAACATATATATATATGTTTTTAAATTTTAAAATGACATAATGTATTTTAAGTTCTGTAATGTGACCACAAAGCCATGTCATATTAAATTGTAATCAATTGCATTGTATTGTATTATAAATATTATTATATTTTATGGTCTTTGTTTATCTTTTTTAATTGTTATCATTTGATAGAGGTGTCACTTCAAATCTCAAAAGTTATAGTCAAATTATTTATTTCTACTTTTAACAATGTATTATAAAAAAATGTGATTGTTTTGATGTTGATGCGTATGTTTTTTATAAAAAAATTATTATGCTGAGGCGTAAGTACTCTTCCAAGACTTAATTTGTAAGCTGAAAAAGTCTCAGAAGATATAATAGACGTAATGTTTCAATTATAAATATCTTTAATGAATCCATAGAATTCTATTGATTCATTTATGTTACAATTACGGGTTCAATAACTGAAATACGATTAGGACTGTAATGCACTATTAATAACGATTAAGACTGTAACGCACTATTAATAAAAATCGAAGATTAAGAATTAAAAAATGACTTTTTACTTAGAAGAATATAAATTATCTATATTGTAGCTAATGTGAAGTTTTGTTTGAAAAATTATTAGAAATTCTTACATGGGAATGTCTCACATGTTCAAATACGTGGGAAAAGGAGTAGGAAATGGGTAAGGGAATTCAAAGCCTTTAAGGCTCCTTTGGTCATCGATGTATTGCAAATAAGATTGTCATTTCATTAGGGGACAATGGTTGGTATCTCCCTAAAAATTGCCGTTATACGTGTCCTCGTTTCGCAAAAGTGTCACAGCGAAAATACAAGTATTCATATTATTTTTTTACATTAATATTTTAAAGTATCTGTGTTTGTATATAGTACATGTATTTTATTAATACATATGATAGATTGCATCATAAAGGTTCGTATTCGTTAAGATTTCCAATAAAACCTTTTTAATACCGTTTCTTCTAATCAAAAAGTAAATGGCATGATATTGCATATATTAAAAAAGTTATCTTCGATAATATTACATTTTCGATTTAAAAAACAAACAAAAAATATTTTTAGTGTTATCTCAAGTTAGTCAGTTAGTTAGTTAGTTAGTTTTTTTAATCAAACCCTTTTTTAGACTTAACACATATCAATTCCATTTTTATTTCAACCGAACGTTTCGTTCACTTTTTTATATTTATCTTTCCTTGATTGATTATGACATTTTGTTTTCTATTTCAAATAACAAACTTTTAAATTAAATTAAATACATTACATGCTAAAAGAGTGATTGTAACAAAACCATTTTTGAAAGATGAGCATTTATTTATTGGAAAGGTCTACTTATTACCAACCTAAAAGAAGAAAAGCTGAAATGGATTGCGTAATTTTTTTTAATTTGATGTGCCATTTTAATGAATATCTGTGGTTTCGTGCCACGTGTTATCTCCTAAATATTTATTTATTTATCTTCTTTGCACACGCCCTTTCAAGGTATGCTGGATGTTAAGATGCATTCTCTATCAGCTGACCTTAAGGATGCAAGAAAAAAAATGGAATAGGACTGAGCAAAGACTAAAACAACAAATTGATTGAGCTAAAAAATTTCATGTATCATAATTACAATATTAGATTAAATGACTATAATAAAGTGGGGATGATAAAGGTTAAGATTCTTATTTTTTTTTAAGTAATAGTGCATTACTTGATATTTTAAAATATTTTTTTAAGCAGCCTTATGTATAGCCTCAGATAAATCTTTTCAAAAGCGTATAACTATTACAATAAACCATTCAGATAAAAATTCAATGTATCCAATGTTGAGAAAATATCTCTGACGAATGTAGTTAATTTTTATTATAAGATATTTTATCGGGTTAGCCGTCCATCTATTTGTTGTTTTAAGACGTAAGTTAAAGAAAAGTGTAATCGAATAATATTTGCAAAACTAGTTACTTATAATTTTTTTGAGAGTTTTCAAGAACCGATCTTCAGATTCATAACAAATGTAAATTTTTATTAATTAAAAAATAATAATTTCTAAACCTTAATCAATGTTTTCGTGTATCGTTTGTTGTGTGAGTTAGATCTAAGTCTATAAATCTTTGAAGTCCAATGGCACTAGCAAAATACCATTGCTGACCCGGTGCTAAAAACAGAATATTTAACTGCCTGGTCAGATTTATGGCTTAGAAAACATTAATATTATACGGAATCAATAAGAAGTTGAGTATTAGGGTTAAACTGAGTTTTGACCTCAAGTTCTGGGTTTGTTACCATCAAACAACATGGTGGTTTAAAATTATGATGAGATATATATAAGATGAACCGTCGTAAGTTTGTATTTACTATTGGCAAAATTTGCTTTGGACAGTGCGATCCAAAGTTACCACAATGTCCTATAGATGCAAAACGAGTCCCGTAACTAATTGGAAAAATAATTTGCTTGTAACTTATTCCATAAACCAGTGTTCCGTTACACAGTAGGTTGGTGAATGTCATTGTATGAGGTCTTACTTCTTATCCTAATAATGTCGGTGATAAAAAAACCAGTCGACCCAGTATTCATGCAGGTATTTTTTATTGTATCTGTACCAGCTTCAGTGTCGTTATGGGAAGTAATAGCTAACAAATAACAGAAACGTTGCGGCTGTTGTCAAACATTTCCTGTACCATTAGTATAAGTTCACATTGTCAAACTAAACATCGACGTTTTAACGGTTCTCATTCATAAAACTATGTGGATAGAATTATATGAAACATTTATGAGACCTTAAAATTATTACTTTAGTTGGTTTGAAATTTTTTTTGCTGTATTACAGCATCATATCATCATACGTCATACATCTGTAAAATTTTTGTTTTGATATATCTAAAAATCATGTTCACTTGTTTTAAATTATTCAAATTAAAATATATTTTACGAACTTTCATATTGTTTTAATAGTAGGATAGTAGAACTATTTTTATGGCTTTGTTTTCATAGTAGACTAAACTTTCACGGCAATAAGGAAGAGATACCTCAATAGATAAAGGCTTTCCTTCCGAAACTCTTGATTTTTGATAATTATATTAATGCACAAGATCTTAAAAAAAATAAACATTAACAAGTGACCTTGATTTGATATTTATAATAAAAAAAAAACTAACTCCTCCATTGCGACCATCATAATAATTCGATTGATGACAATCAAAAGGCAGTGTTTGACATATATAATTGTTAAAAATTGTATAAAAATGTCCATAATATAATAAAAATGGTGGTTCCGTTTCGTTTTTGCACTCAGATTACATCGCGCGTGCAATAATGCGTGTGGTTAGCTGTTGACACAAACGTTACCGTCTTCATTGCTCGGTTACCGTTCGCGATTCTATATTCACACTCAATAGCGAACTGTCCGCTGGTTAACTGCTTTAAAATGGTCCACTATGAAGTAATTTAAATTCATTATTTTTGTGTTTGAAATTTACTTAAACATTTTAAAAATGGCTGTGATAAAACTGAAGATTTTTGGTGAGTTTTTGACTTTGATGTGTTTAATTGGATAAAGGCGGGTAGCGTTAGCTTTTTAATTTTTGTTTTTTTTTTTTGTTTTATAAAAACTTTAACATAAATTATAAAAATAAAATGATATTATCTTTTTGATCATCATTTAAGTTTCGAAGAATAATTTGGTTGCTGGTGTTTTAATTAATGAGTCATTGTCTTATTTTTATAAATGTAAAATTTTATTTTATTAAATTTTTTAAACGTTTTAAAGTGGTATCCCTATTCTTCACAATACTATTATAAGACACGGAAAAAAATCTGGTCTATGTTGTTTTGTTCAATAATTTATACATTCTAAACAAGTTACCTTAATAAGTTAATTTTTTCCTGTGTTTTGAATAAGTTATTTTATGGTAATACTAAATAATAAAATACATTTCCTCTCATACAAAAACTTGATAGCATCACGTAATTAATATATAATATTCACTTGAAAATATAAAACTGTTATAATTTTGCATAAATAAAAATTTACAAATGTATTGAATATAAATCATCAGTAGATTTTCCATACTTTTTTCTTTATTCCTTACATAGTTCATTATATTGTACGTAGGATGGCAAAATATATTTTGATTTTTTTATACCAGGTTTCTTGTTTGGATGTCACGAATTATGGCTTTCCGTTTATTTAGGACCATTTATTTTCCAACCGGCTCTCACTTCAATTTATTGTTACTCACAATTTATCTTTATAACACATCATATTTATCTTTGGTATAAAGAAATAACACGTTAATTAATTAAATCAATTCCTTATTTATTTACTTCATTTATAAAGATTACTCGCAGTCTAGTTACGAAGTATAATCAATATTGTAGAGAATCGGGATTTTTTGAGTACAATATTATTATTAAAATGAAACTAATATTTTTCAGATAATTCGGATAATTCGAGAAATATTAGTTTCATTTAAATGAATAAAACTCGCGAAAATCTTAGATCTCATTATACAACATTATTATATAAAATAATAAGTACATGATAAAATAAAGAACTTTATTATTCTGCTTTTCTTATATACAGTTGATGAATTTTTTAAACGAATTTAATGTAAGTGTCGTTTATAAATAATGTAGTTATATTAATGAGGCCATTTATAAATAATGTATATTTAATGAGGCTTCTTCGCACTCATATTTTAAATATATTTTGTAATAAAAAAAACTTTATTTTTGATAACCTTGTAATCAAATAAAATTTTGAAACTTGAGAAAAAGGATATTTCCAATCTTACTATACACAATATCCAAATCGAGAGGAAATTTCCACTGGCTTAGATAAGTTAGTGCAAAATTTCTAAGAAACCGGTTTCTATATGGAAATAAAGTATAACAAGCTCTTGCCTCTATCTTTCCCCTCTCTTACTAAAATTTAGCAGTGAATTTATTGAAAAATGCTATTCTTACCCCCACTAATAAGTATTCTTGTATCTGGGATACTTGTAATTGTATCAAATTTTATAAAAATCCGTCCAAGCAATCTTGTTTGACGTGACAGGGTCACATACGAATAAACGTTTTGGACTAATCAGTTGGGTACTTTCAGCTTTATTATGTCACCATTATTTAAGGCATAACAATATAAAAATACATAATAGGTTGTCTTTTACTCTAGTATATAAGTGTACAGTATTTTAAAGTTTTATTAAAACGGATTCAGTAGTTTTGTACAAAATAATAGTAATCATACATAAATACTTGAAAATTATGTACGGTTCTTTCGTGTCTAATTAGTAGCGATAACTTTTATAGAATTTGTACCTGTTTTACATTAATAAAATTTCATTAATGACAGGTAAAACAATTGATCGTACATAAAATTGTTAGACAAGTAAACTTATGTTTGAACAGCTAATTATAACGTTGTTACAAAAATTCTTTTCAGAACTGCCGTAACAGACCATACCATGATACTTTTACTTATATAAAACCCTCGTTTTGAATAACAATGAACACTCAATGAAGGTATGGCACGAGAGCGAATATTAAATACAATGTTACACAATTTAAACACAGTAGATCATAATTTTTTCACATAAACAACATAAATTTGTCATTTTAAAGTAATATTTAAAATGTTTTGCATAAAAAAAATTCTTTAATATTAAATCTGAGTTAATACTATTTAAAGGTTTAATGTTTATATTCACGGAGACAAAAAAGACAAATAAAATATACTTACATTAGAATTGTTATACAATTTACTTACAATTCATATTTTCCGTATAATATATGTATGTAATAAACGAGATGTATTCTACGAGAGATAAAAGAGGTTCGTTGTTATCACAATATTTTAACCTTCAAAAAATTTAAGTTCTGTTAATTATATGAAGATCACAAATGATTGGAGAAAATCACGTTATCGTGTAATTAAAATATTTCCCGTATCGATTTGTTGCGAAATATCTTCAGAATATATACGAGGTAAATCGTGTGCGCAGAATATTGTGTGCTCAAATTATCAACACCAGATAAATATCAGTGTATTTAAATATCTATATTCTGTTTTACCTTATGCCGCTATTTGAGATAATATTTTTGCATGATCTGCTATTTTGTATAGATTGAAAATCTGTTCAATTTGGTTCGATAGATTTAAAAGAAAATAAGATTATGATACATACGATTATTTTTAAAATTAAGTCATATTTTTTTGTATTAAAACCATTTTCAAATGATGTTACATTAGCAGATAGCTGGAACCTTTGTATCATTGAGGCAATTTAAAACATAATTGTTTTAGAAACTCGATCGATTCAAACAGACAGACGTATTATAACATCAACTGTTGTATTCGTTTGTAGAACTGTATGTTATCAAACTCTGAATTGTTGACGCTAAAAAATGTTAACGATAAAAGAAATTTCAATTGCTCGCTCTGCGAACGTGATTTTATAGGTCTTATCTCGGTATTTCTAATACTGGACGATATGATTGATTTGATTTTATAGTATTACGTATTTAATTTCAAATGTAAGATTCTCTTCCATGAATATATGTTACAAAAATATTTCTAGATTAGAATATTTAATTATTGCATGAATTTTAGATTTTATCTTATCTATAGGGTCTCAATTGAATTCATGAAATAAATTCATTGTATTTATATATTGATCAAAGTTATTTCTTCTTAATTATAAGTTTAAAACAAGCTCTACGGTTAATATGATCCTTTTTAATATAACTCCGGCAAATGTGTCTTTTACTCCCTTTGTCTTATTATATTGAGGCAATGAAATTATAGGACTACAGCAGGTTTTATAGCTGTTGCAAATAGAGGACAACCCACCTGCCTCTTAGTAGTCTCCTATACAGGGTTATATAAATAAAATATTTAAAGAAGCACAAAACTTTACATATATTCAATTGACCTCAGTTGCTTGACAAAACTGATTATTCCCCCAGTAACGCATCACTGAATGCTAGATATAATATCTTTATATGTCACTTTTAACATAAAAGCAACGTTTTGTACGCGTTCAGCAAACATTCGAGTCGAGGTCAGCACATAGAACACCATGACATTCAACTTGTAATAAGCCTCTTCATTTCCTGAAATATTTCATTCGACTAATTTGAATATTCTATGAACTACTAACCGGTTATAAAGTATGTGTATACCATATATGAATATGTTGGTATATTTATATATTATGAATATATTATGTAGTTTTTTCGTATTCTATATGAATTATAAATATTTCATTTCCTCACCTTTACGAGATCATTAAAATTAATTTATCTAAATTAAAATAAAAGATGTGCACATTGCTTTTATGGGTAGTATTAAAAATAAATAGAGAACATGAATAATAGTCGTTGGTATTTAAATATTTTTTTTTCTGCTATTTCCTACTTTTTGATAATTATTTTTACATTAATGCAATGTTTTGATGCCATTGCTCTTAATGAGGAAAAGTACAAAGAGTTTTTGTTACCCTAAAAATGGTAAACATATGTTGCCTTGGAACCGGAGGTCATTTTGGTTTGCTATTCTAAATGATTGCCTAAACACGAGTTAATTTAAATATCTTATTGTAAAAAGGTGATCCGTTAGAACTTGTTTTATTGCGAATTGACGGACGTGAAGATAATAAAAAATAAATTTCATAGAAAATTTTAAACAGTTAGTCACAGATTATAATACATTTTGTTAGTATAAAGCAAAGATTAAGAATATCAGAATAAATATTTTACCTCAATATAGCCTATCTAGATTTTATTATTATTAGCATTATGAAAATGTCTGTTGATAACTTCACGAAAGCTAATTGTCACTGCTTGTTTTATAAAGGTTTTTAGGACTATTTTCAGGCAAGATTGATTAATAGATATTATGCATGAATTTATCTTTGATTACATCTTTAGTTAAATGAATATTTTTTCGTCGTAAACACGCTATTATGAGTCATTTGGTTCGGTTGGGCGATCGACGTAATGTCAACTTGTAATAATCCTTGCACGTTTTATGACTAGCATTATTTAAGTGAAATAATTTAATTACTTCTCTATATTTATACTTCTATTGAAAGTTACATTGTATTTTTAAATTTATTTATTTTCCGGTGACTCTGTATATATGTACATATTGAAACTTATTTCACTAGCCATTTTTAGTGATTTCTTATGCATCTCACTAATTTTGCATTCGCTTTTAAGAAATTATTTATTCTTATATTTAAGTATAAGATACTAATATATAGATGTATATCTTAACCTAACTATCATATAACCAAAGTATGTTTTTGTTAAACAAATTATTATAACCTTGACAAAACAATAATGGAGTTGTTAGAAACGTTTTTGACAATAAATGAACTTCTTAGATTAGTTATTGCATCATAGTTTTCCGGATGTATTACCATATGAGGGATTTGTTTGTTTAAAACATCGAGCTGTTTAGTATTTGAAATTTTGGATCATGCAAATATTTAATCATTATGTTTATTTAAATTCAACAAAACTAACCAATACGTTACAGTATACGTGTTTTATAAAATTAGTATGTGTCTATGCAAAATAAATAATTGTTGCAATATTACTAGGTATCCATTACTGATTACATAATGATCTTAGACGTATTGTTTACATTGTTTGTGTTGTAAAAATTTATAACAACATATTTCTTTTATTGCTAGTTACGATAATTAATTTGAATGTGCATTGATTTTTTCCATAAAAACAATTAAATGTTATTCCCCATTGTATTAGACGATCTTGTCTCAGATGCCCGAGATCTTTCATAAGTTCCGTGTAAGGATTTGTTGAAATTTTAGCAGCTTCGTGTTAGTATCCATGTTCGGTTCGTTTTTATTTTAAATTTAAATATACATTCCACGTTTTAAAATATACTCAAATAAATTTTGAAAGTGTTAAGAATATTCTAAAAAGGTTATTACCTAAAAGAACTAACAAAAGAACAAAATGTAACGTTTATTTATGAAAAATAAATTATGTTTTATATTTATTCACAGTATTAAAGCTATTAAATGCTATTTATAGTATTGATATTGTTAAAAAAATTATATCCGCGGTGGAAAGACTGTAGGTCGTGTTTAGACAACAAACTGCACAGACATTAACAATCGGAAAACCGTAATTATTTTGTTGTGTTACACAACTTTACGGTTTTTTTTATTTTTTCCTCTACACGACAATGATTTTTGCAGAATTTCACGATTCTAGGCCAACGGGAAGTAGAATTTTGGTTTTGATGCCCTTGCGACCGTCTAAATATGCAAAACTAACTATTTATGAACGCTATTATCTTAATATTAATTTAGTTTAGAAATAAGGTTGATCATGATTTTTAATTGTGCGACCTAATTATTTGATATTTATTTCGGTTTGATACCTCCCAGTCCTGAGAAAAAGGGTATTGAAGGACTGTGGGATTGAACAAAAAAGAGCCGGTAATAATTTCTTGATATTTTTCTGATTAAAATACAAACTCCTAAAAATATTTCTGGACATTATTTCTTGGTCAGCATTCATGTAGATATAGATAGGACGTTGTCCTGATATTACTAAACATCTTACTAACTTCAGTGAACTAAATTTTTATTGAAATTTTATTATTCAATGGATCATCAACCGTTGAAACGAATTAGACAAACGAGAAGATTTGAAGGTTATATTTGTGGCTGACGTAAAACCAACTTTATCATGTTTCAAGTCCCAAATTGTAGTTATCCACAGCAAAATAGAGAGAAGGTAGATAAAATTTTGGCACTCCACAGAAACGAATTTAATTTGAATTATTTAATAGACATGTATTCGGTGTATATAAAATAAAATCTAGAAGGGTACAATGCTGAAAATCTGCATGTTGGAGTTCATAAAAATTATTCCTAGTAAATTTGAAATTTTGTTAACGTTGAAGTTATTTAAACAAATATCCCTGATAAATTCGTAAAGTACAACACACTATTGTTATAACATTGTGTTATTTTTGGCAAAAACTCTTGGTTTGTAGGGTAAAAAGATATTTCCTTACTTTTACCTCATTTCACTTGGATACTAAGCTAAATAATCAGCAGTTACCTCACCGTTGCTTTTCATTGCCTTGATTTCGGACGTGCTTCTCTATATCGACTTCAAGGATGTTCTATAGGTTTGGAAATACTGTATAAAAAATACTAGCACACTTACTTTTAAGGGATTTACTTTAGTTAATCTGTTTACCCAATATTTTTTGTATAATCACGATGGTTTTAAAATCGGTAAAATGCAGTTTTCTATTTCTTCCCGAGGAACATGTATTAGGATGTTTTACAATTCATCGCCTGTATTGTTTTCTTCATCGTAAGTCAAGAATTACGTTTGCAGCGTTTTACTGGGGCCCATCAATAGAGCATGTTAATTTTAACAATGAATGTTGAATGTCAGGGCTTACATGGTCTAATCTTAACCATCGACAACCATCTTATGCTTCCCCCAGAAGTTTGGAAATCTCTAGAATATCTCCTCAAATATTTCGTATTACGCTGGCACGCTAGAAATATTTAATTTTAAGAAATTAATTATAGAATATATATATTTTTTAGAAAATATTCATAATAAGGTCTTTTGCTGTTCTAAGGTTCTTTAAATTTCAAACTAAGGTTTATTTATTTATCTTCTTTTTAGAAACTAAGTAATAAATAAAGTAAAATGCAAAAAATATATTTTTTAATAAATTAAATCTCATCATAGGAGTTTTTTTTCGATATATTTTAAAACCTTTTTCATTATTATTTTTGACATTAGAGATTGTTACGAAAGTTTACGTTGAATGTGACATTTAATTATAAATAATCTAAAATGTATTGTAAATACGATATCGTTTGTGAATATATTATGAAAGAAGCATGATATTATGGAGAAGAAAATTAATTTAAAGATTGCAGGTTTTCTATAATAATATTTTATTTGTTTTAATATTTATATCTTTGTATAAACAAGTAAGACATGTTTTGAAATCATAGCCAAAGTGAAAACAAGGCTCTGTGAAATAAGAAACACGTTTTTAAATATTTATGGCAATGGAGGCATATTATCTAAGTAAAAGCATTAATTATATATAAAATAAGTGAAAATCCTAGAAAATTGTTTTGAATAATTCAAAGTCATGGTATTTTCTTAAAAGACGACGGTGGAAAGGTTTTCCTAACAAATATTGTCTTGTAGTACATGGATTGCGTCTTGATGAAAGTCGTTTATCATAAGATATAATTAAGCTACTATTTCGATTTAATGTAATCAATTTTTATTGTATACAGAATAAGATGTTCCAAAATATACATGTCATAGCCTCTTAAGAAATAATCCTGAAAGAAAAGACTTCAACGGGATCTTTAGTATTTTTTCCCTTCATTGATATTATTATAAAAAAATTAAAATTCGGAGTATATTAAACGATTCTGATTATAATAAAAATAACTTTAAGCATATGTTTAAAGTAAATATTCGTATCCGGTATATATAATTTGCATAGTCATCTTATAAAATAAATCACATTAATTTCATGGAAGACGTTTTTATTGATATATAATTATTATAATTAATTACAGATGTAATCCCAGTGAGGTTCAATTTATGGGTGATGCTGTTTACCAGTTGCTGGGTCGTGTACATGCTTAGAGTCAACATGAGCTTGAATCTGATAGCGATGGTACCTCAACCGGTCAAAAATGTAACGTAAGTATAGTGACAATGTCTTATTTGATTCAGTTCGACATGCAAAAAATATACAACAACACACTATAATGCGAAAAGTATAGGTAGGAAGAAAAATTATACATACAAATGTATTTATATTTACGAGTATCGTATTCATATGTACGAAAATGTGTATGCATAATGAAATTGTGATTTATTTACACTGACTATAATAAATTGGGTTATAATGACGACTATTATCTAATTTATCTTATTTATTTGCAACTAATCCTCTACTTTGAGCCCAGCTGCAGTTTCTTAGTCAAAGATGTGTTCTCTGGGGTCGTTGGATGGTTCCAGAACTAGTTAGTCCTGTTTGATGTCATTATAGTGGCGCCTAGGATACTTGTGGATCATTTTGTTTTTATACTTGCTCTTTTTGCATTATTGTGTAAATAATTCTATGGCTACGAACACATCGTCTTTTTAAATCTATTTAGAGACGTCTCACCATATTATACTTTTTATATAAGTTAACATTAAAGTTTCGATAAATCCGACCCTAAGTAAAAAACTAAAAATATCCGTCTGTCGTTTTTTACTTATGATACTACATATTTTAAATTTAAAGGTCGATTTTTATTAAGGTTTAAAAGGAAGTTTTAATTTAATTATAGGATTTTATTTTTAGAAATGTAAACATTTAAATTGATTCCGTACAACTATGTTTCAGACCTCCCTTTCACTGTGATAATGATTTTATTTCAGATCAAAGTCCAAATGTGGCCCAGATAATGTACCGCTAAATGAGTCTTTAAATCATGTTGATGTTTCTGATGTGAGGGAAGCACCGAGACAGGTGATTATAGTTTATTTCGTTTTAAGGTTTAATAAATAATACATTGAATAAACCATTACAACGAGATTGTATCAAATCTACTATTCTAGGTAATATATTAACGTTCACCGTATTAAATGGATTATTTTTTATAATCTCGATGACGCAATATAAATTTCGATTCAAACAATCACTGTGTTCAATGTTGTATTAAGTTTTTATACCCACTTAAGCTATATAAAGACTTCTCGTTTCTTATTTACTTGGATTAGTATTGTTACTAACCACATACATGACTGATAGAACATATAAACGTTGTTAGAGTGGTTATTTTTGGTATAAAATATTTATGAATATAAGTTAAATGATAACAAAAACGATTTAGACTTTAGGTTTCAATTAAATTAAGTTTCGTATTGATTCTATCGAGTTTACAGCTTAATTTTATAGCACACGATTTCTTTAAGAGTGGTCTGTAAATGTAAGTTGATCTTATCTAAGCCTGAAATAATAATGAGGGCTCAGTGTAAACTGCATTGTATAGTTGAGTAGCGAGTCGATGACGCACCCGACAAACGGTTCATAAGAAATCTTTGTAAGTGGAAATCTTTTAAGAGGCGATGTAGATTGTATCTGTCGTGAAAACTAAACTTTATTTGGTTATGATGTAAAATTTTATCTAATATATTACAAGGAAGGAAAATCATCTACTGCTAACGCTTGTTTCAATGATCTTTAAATATACCAACTATGAGTACCGTGTGTCATAAATATTCATTGATATGGAAGGTTATACATATTCATTATTTGTAAAAGCAGCTTAAAATGTGAAGTATCGTTTGGCTAGGCTATATGTTATTATGCTATTCGTTTATTTATATATATATATATTTCATCGTAAAATAAAATCGTAATTTTAACATTATAATTTTAATAAAAATTAAGTTCATGTGACATAAGTTTAAGAATATATATGTGAATTGGCCGATTTGCGTCACTTATTAATGTCACGATTTGATTGACTTTATCGATATATTACGTCGAGAAAAATATATACATTGATTAATTTATTTGTTGATAGCAGGCTCAACTAATGGGTTTTAATTGATTATTTTTCTGTGTCTAATTTCATTACGATAATTTCAGTTGTTTTATCTAGATAAAGTTTAAAACGGACGCTGTATATTATGTGTTTATATTTTACCAATGGAATATTTATATAATAGTAAACTCAATTTGCTATAGTAAGAGTTAAATATAACAATATAATTTTAACGTTAAAAATATGTTTACATTAGATACGCTTATGGTAGTATTTTTATTTGGAAAATGTAAACCATAAAAATTCAACTTTATTACTCATTGTCCCTACATTTGCCTTTGTTTCTAAAAACTTGTGAGTTCTTTATTTGAGAAAATTATTTGTCTGCGGTAAAATAATATAAATGAGTATTTAACGTGACTATGTAGGTTGGACTGTAGTAAAACTAGATATATTCAGTAATTGTAAAGTCATGAAAGAGTGTTCGTCAGATATTAAATAAAATTAAAGAAAAATCAAACATATTTCTTGTAAACAAAGATATCTTTTCAACTGTAGTTTTTTTTTATCCTACATATGAAAATGTTTCTGATGCACGTATTTAAACTATTTATTATCAATATTTGCTAGTGGTATAAATAAAATGATGGTACAACTGGGAGAATCGTGAATGCGGTTAACTTTATTGTTGTTTGTTGTGTTTACATCGTTTACTAAGATATAAGATAAAAGATAAATTATAGTTACATAAATAAATATTTCATATTGGTCCCAATCTATTTTAGATTTATTTCCGTTTTGAACATACTTCAATTACACTTATGTGAATATCTACAGGTTATAGAGTATTTAATATATCTTCAGGTTGCTGGTGGCACATTTGATTGGACAAAAGATCAACAGGCAACGATTCTCGGTTCATATTTCTGGTGCTATCCTATAACGTCGCTCATTGGTGGTATGGCATCCGAACGATGGGGTCCTAGATACGTGGTCTTAATAACATCACTGGTCAGTGCTATATTGACAGCGTTAAGTCCAGCCGCTGCCAGACTTGATTACGTAGCCCTGGTTATAATACGATTCTTCCTTGGATGTGCTGGGGTATTTATATTTTAATTTTAAAGGTGTAGATCTAAATGTTAATTAGATTTCTTTTTTATTTCATTTCTATGTCTTTTTTAAGGGTTTTATCTACCCTTCGCTTCATTGTTTGGTTGCTCGCTGGGCACCACCCGCCGAGAAAGGAAAATTCGTGAGCGCTATGATGGGTGGAACTTTAGGGACAGTAGTAACCTGGTCACTCACTGGTCCTTTGTTAGAAAGATTCGGATGGGCTTCGGCGTTTTACGTACCAGCTGGACTTACATTTATTTGGTGTGGATTTTGGTGGTACCTTGTGGCAGACACGCCTTCAGAACATCCTAGAATTTCGGCGTCTGAAAGAAAATACATATTAGATGCCTTGGGAGATAAAGTTAAGAAATCAAAGGTAATATATCATTGATATTTTCACATGTAGTTGAGAACCTTAAACAAATATTGAACAATTAATAATTACTTATATCCTTCCATAAACTATTATTTATATTAACATGCTATTTCGTCAACAGGGTTTGCCGCCATTCAGAAGAATAATTACGTCCTTCCCGTTCTTAGCGATGGTTATTCTACACTTTGGAAATCTGTGGGGATTATACTTTATCATGACGGTGGGACCAAAATTTGTATCAAGCGTTCTTGGTTTTGAATTGTCAGCGGCAGGAATAATATCTGCCTTGCCGTATCTTGCAAGATTAATACTTGCAACTATATTTGGGGCTATCGGAGACTGTATTTTATCTAGGAAGCTAATGACAACAACAACTATAAGAAAATTCTTCTGTCTCTTTTCTCACATTATCCCTGGAATCTTATTAGTTTTGCTGGTATATACTGGATGTTCCACAGCATTATCGGTTGCAATGATCACGATGTCAATGGGATTCAATGGCGCTGCAACGTTGACGAATCTCCAAAATCACCAAGACTTGGCTCCTAACTATGCAGGAACCTTGTATGGTATTGCAAATTTCATAGGCAGTACTGCTGGATTTTTCACACCTATGATTACTGCATATTTTACGAAGACCGGGGTATGTTTTTATTATTATATTACTTATACGTATATATTATATATGTGTTATTAAAGCATCTGATTATTACACCTGTTATGAATTTAAATAAATATATTTTATAATTATTTTGACAGTAATTCTAAAATATTTAATTACGTTACAGGATAGCTTCGAACAATGGAGGCCAGTATTCTTTGTGGGAGCGTCTGTATATATTGTGTCTGCGATATTTTTCATACTATTTGGAACTGGCAACACTCAAGCTTGGAACTTCGATGATGAATCTAAGCAAGAAGGAAAAGAGGAAAAGGGTCGCGCCGACGATATGAACGATATGAATGAAACAATAAAAAATAGTTATAAAGACCCGAAAGAAAATTCCATGAGTATTACAACGCGTACTTAAACATGAATTCGCATTCATTTGTTATAAATACTTCGATATAATTTATTTTAACTGTAGATATTTTAAAGAAGGATCTGACTAGAGATATTAGATTAGTGTTGGGGAATGTAATGAATCTCTTCCTATATCTTTCATTATATGACAAAGCATTTAAATTTACGTAATATAAAATATTATTATAGTTATTTGATAGCTGTAGAGTATTTTTAATAGGATATTACCAGAACTCGAAATATATTGTATACAGGATTTGATAGGATGTCTTATGAATAGACACGACTGTGATCATAATTACCAAATAATATGTACTAAAAGTTATTTAATTCAATTTACATTCACATCAACATTTTTTATGTTTTTTTTATCAATATGACCGTATAGTTTTTTTCTATGGAATATTGTTATTGTATTTTGAGTAAAACATTATATAGGTGTGCGCGAATTTTGAATGAAATTTTATGTATGTATATTTCGTATCCAATATTATTATTTAGTGTGATACATTGTAATCAAATCCTAAAATAAACATTTAAACGTCTCAATCCCGTTTTTCATTATAGAATTATTAAAAATTGTTCTGTAAATGTATGACAATTAAGACTTATTCACGATGGCTTCGACAAAATTGAGTAAAGAAATTTGGTTATGTTGAAAATAAGAGTTCGGGCGCTTGTAAGTTTCTTTGTAATTAAAAGGTTTATTTTATTTACCTTTATTCCTTTAGTGTTCCTTATTCACAGATTGGTGCAATGATATTTTTGGGCTATTTCTTAGTCTACATAGTGCGATATAATCTAAGTGTGCATATAGTAGATATGGTGCAAGTTCCAAAACAGATTTTGAACACTATCTATGTCGATCGAAAGTCCCTCAGGAACGCTTTAAGCGAGAGAACTGGGGTTCGAATTTATGATCATTATTTAAAAATAACCTTTCCAGCCAAAATAATACTACTATTAGATCACACTTTAACATTTTGTTACATATAAACAATTAAATAAAACGAAAAAGTCACCGAGAAATACAAGACGCGACACAAACACTATCAGTATAAAAATAAATAAAGTCATTAAATGATTTTTCTTATATTTCAGAATGTCTTAGATATAATGTATTGGAATGAAATGAAAATAGCGTTATTATTGGCTGCGTATCACATAGGATACTGCATATGTTTTCCCATATTTCATAATATTGGAGATGTGTATGTATTTGAAACATTCTTTTCTTTATATATTCACTAAAACAATCAACGGAAGACTAAAATAAAAGCACATTATAGATATTTAAAAGGTTACAAAAGTGATAATAATTATATTGTATTATATAAAAAAGGAATGTGCGCATCATTGGTCTATAACGAAAATTATATAATAGAAAAACTTAAGCAGAAAGGCTTTACTAAATTGTTTGTTTTATTTTGTTTTAATTTGGTTAAAGGTTCAATTCATTTTACTCGCTTTGAACTGTTTTTTAATTTAGGAAAAGGAATGAAACACATAAAAAATTACTTCATTTTTGTTAAACTATTGACAAAATAAAAATCTTAAATGAAATTATAAGTATTACAGTCAGGATTCATCGTTAAAAATATCTAAAAACTATTCGTAACAAGCAAAAATCTCAAGATATGTTATAGTAGCATTATATTCAATATTTATATTAGATTTGGTCCAACATGGGTCGTCGGTGCAGCTGGCTTTATGTCAGGTGTCCTGAATTGTCTCACCTCTGCATCAGCGTATTACAACTTTTGGATGATATTCATGATTCGCTTGTTAATTGGATTTTGCGCCGTCGGTAAACGTATGAAAATTTTAACGTGATATAAAATTCAAACATTAAAACAAGTGTTATCTTCAGGGCGCGATGCTTCCAAGCATGATTCAGGTGCTAAGACATTGGGTACCCCCCACTGAAAGACATCACTTCATGTGGGCTTATTGCGGTGTATATATTTTACATTGTAAATCATTATTCGTCAGTCAAATAGATTTTATATTCGATGAATCCACAGGTATAACAACCGGGACTTGCTGTACTTTCTTATTATGTTCTATGGTTGAATATTACTTTGGATGGTCTATAGGATTCTATATATCCGGATCGATGCAAATAATTTGGGCTGGTTTTTGGCTCATGCTCGTAGCAGACAGTCCAGCTAAGCATTCTTTCATATCAAAGGAGGAACTATCTTTTTTAACTACCGCTATTGGAACGGTTTTCAATATAAAAGTAAGGTTCCTGTATATATTATATATTTATTTATTTATAACGAATATCTGTATCGGCATTGTAATATCTAGCTAACAAACACTCAAGCCCCTTGGAAGCTTATTCTGAAGTCTCCTCCATTTTGGGCATTGTGTATTCTAAATTTTGGATACGCTTGGATGATAATTTCTATCTGTATTCACGGACCGCTTTATTATACAATTATTCTCAACTACAGCATTTATGAAGTAAGTCACCACAACACTATACAGTCATTATTTTTCCTAAACACAGTCTTTAACAGACCAGACAGGATTTTTAACGAAGAATCCTGAGACTTGAAATCCAGGTGTAGGTTAGGGGCCCCTATCTAACTCGCGCTAAACGCTAACCTCGTCTGAGCTCCTCTCTTTACTATTGCTGCCTTTGAATTACGTTCTAAGAATGAACTGATGTTAGTTCTGGACAAGCCTATGTCTTTTAGTAGGTTGTAAAGAGATCGATCGGTGGTCAGATCTTGCCCCCCCCCTCTTTAGGAATAAGTTTGTTTTGTGGACTTTTAGCAAGATAAATACCGGGCTGGGCTTGCAAGGCCGTTGTTTTCAGCTGTCTTTCCAGCAGGCAACTGTCTTTCCAGCGTCAGCTATCTTTCAACTTCATGTTTCAAGTCAACTCGTCTCTCTGGGCTGTTATTTTAATGAGACGTAAGTTAAAGAGACGAAACCTCTCAGCATTTAATGAATTCACCGTGCGGGTGCCGGGTCCATCGCGTTGTAGGGAGAGGAGCTTTAACAGTGCCTGGGACTTGCGACGCAGGTATAGGTTAAAGGGGGCTCAAGAATTCCAGAAATAAAAAAGAAATTTTTGTTTCTTGTTTATTGAATATCACAAAATATTTTGGAATCAAAAAATCAGTTCGCGATATCTGAATTTTGTAAATAAAAGCAAAGTATACCACTGTGTTTTCTATAATCTATCTCATGACTGTTGAAATTGGCATCTTAATTTTAAAGACCCCGTACTTCGTAGCCATCTTTTTTACAGTTTAATTTATCTCGACTTCTAAAGTTACCTCTTTGCTGTTAACATAAATTCCATTCACCTAACACTATAAGGTATTAAAGTAAGAAATAAAAATAATAATTTATAAAATATCACTTTTCTGCTTTGTATGCTTCTTTTATTTCCTAGGCAGCGGCTTTATCAGCATTGCCGTTTTTCTTAAGACTGGTGTTGGGTACGATTATAATACAAACTTATCACTGGTACAAGAATAACAATAAAATAAAAAGAGTTAAACATCTACGAAAATATTTTATTGTTGTCTGTAAGTATTACTACTTAATAACGAATCATATTCATGAATATAATAAAGTGAGCTCATTCTATAAAAGTTAGAAGTGTTTATATAAAATAGAGAATATGCCTAAACATATTCAAAATTTTGTTATATGTGCTTTAAGGAAGAGAAATTAACATTAAAATGTCCGTACAAAACGTCTGTTTTAATTAAAACTAAATAAAAAAATTATAGCTCACGTTATACCTGGGACTTTGGTATCGACGTCCTGGCTATTGCCTATCAACCCTGGCCCAGTTCTCTTGACCGCAGCCACTGCTCTCACCGCAGCCGGTATGGACTTCACGTTAGACATTTGTTACGTAAGTTCAATTATACCTCACTGGATTATATAAGGTACTATCAGTTGTCACCACAGAAACAGTTATATTACGATTGACACATTCCTGTGAGTATGGTGATTGTAAAATAACTTATTCTTTTACAACTGCTCAAACATCAAAACGAATTAATACTCCACTTAAAGAATTTTAAAATTGCATGTTGGAAAAATAATATTTAAGGGATAAAAATATTGCCCTCAGTAAACAGATCAATTAGGAAGAAATTAACTGAAAACATTCAAAGGTAATAGATTATCAAAATTTTAGGAGCTATCACCAAACTACGTAAATTCCATTAATACGGTAATAAAGATCATAGGCAATTTGCCAGGAGTCATCGTTTCTTTGTGCGTGGGGGAAGTAACATATAAATTTAAGGTAACTTCTTTGATTATTACATTTCAAAAAGTAGGACAACAAATTAATTAATACCTTATATTAGAATTCCGCTGTTGTGTGGCGTTTTATATGGAGTTTTCATGGTACGATCTTACTGTTCAGTGGTCTAATATTTCTTATTTGGGGCGATACACACGTTCAACCTTGGAATGACATTAAAAGAAGGTAAGATTTACTATACTTTTAATATATATTGTATAAAATATGTTTTTCAATTTATAATGATATTTTTTTGCATTGCTATTTACAACGAAAGGGTGAGACCGCGAAAATTTGTAGTTGTGCGACCATCCATCATGTCTCATATAACAGAAGTGGACGAAGATGAAATCTCGTAATATTTTTGTCTTATATAATTTAAAAAAAAATTAAATAGAAGATAATATCTTTTTATTATTTACAGAGCTCAACTGCCGACGTCTCAACGCACAAAACGTTTTATGAATTGGAAATTATCTAAAAATTGAAATAATAATTACAAATCTGGAATATATGTTATTACTCTTATACTCGTTTACATATTCATGCCATTTGAAAGACGTAAGCAGACTTAGACAGTGTCCCAATGTGATCAAAATGTAAATTAAAGAAAACATATTCCTTAAGTTATAGTGGATTCTGTAGAATTAATAATATAAAAAATTATCTATTTCACTTACTTAGCTTTCTGAGATATCGAATATACAAAGGGCTTTTGGCGCGAAAGACTTTCATACAATCTTATTTCACCTCGAAGAAATTCGTGTGCGATCAGTACACATGGAGCAGAAGCCCTCGCTAGTTTTAAAACCACTGTAATTTTTGTATTTATATTATTTCCAAGCATTTTTAAATATTTTGAATAAAATTTATCGAATAAAACTTTATATATTTATTTATTTAATGACTTTTTAGTAACTATTTTTTCTATAAGTTTAAAGTTTTAAACAAATGCTGTATGTTTTAAATTACTATGTCTTTTTAGATTGTTGTCTACATTACCTGATCTTGTATGGTGTAGTTACTATTGTGTATGATGGGTAGGTTGTAAAGACCTTTTGGAACATGTTAAAATCCCTAACCGTGAATTCTTATTTAAAAAAAAATTACTTTCTGCCTTAAGGACATTGTTGTCGTATAATCCTAGATCCAAGACAAGTATCAACGAGCCAAGTATTTCAAATTTTTATTTTATTTAGTGTGCTACAATCTGTTTGTTATTCAGGACAGATTGTTATCAAAAAATATTAATTTCTAAACAATTTTACGTAAAGAAGTATAAATTACATTAAATTATTATTAGTTAGATCTGTTATACATTGAAGGAAAAATATTACTATTTGTAAAGCAAAAACTAATTTTACATATAAAAATAGAAATAATACAAACAGAATATGTGTCTCTACTTGAAATTCATGGTTTTTCAGTTTGGAAAACACAGTACCCAACATTTTATAGCTTTGTTTTAACATTTTTTATGTTGTATTAATTAGTAAAAATAACGTTTTGTAACTGGAAGTTATTTATAATAAGCATAATTTTCTTAAAATAGAATTATGAATATTCTTAGAGTATATATAAAATTGGAAGCAAGCAAAAAGTCTTGAAAGGTAGTTTTGTTGAGGTTTATTATATAAAAAAAATCTTAAGTTCTACTGTTCAATTAGCTGACAGAGAGTTAAGGTAAGAATAACGTTCTAATATTAGAAGAAAGTACTGCTATAAATGTTTTATTATGGTTATTATAATAAAAAATCCTCAAAGCTGGCCTAGAACTGTAGACGGACACCACTAGCATAGACTTCAGAATTTTATTGAAATAAAAAAACACATTTCAGTAAACATCTTTTGTTTCATCAATTAAGAATAAAAGAATTATTATGAAGAAAGAGACGAAGCTTCTCAGCATTTAATGGATTCACCTTGCGGGTGCTTTAACAGTGTCTAGGACTTGCGACCCAGGTGTAGGTCTAAGGGGCCCCTATCAAACGCAGGTTAAACGCTCATATTCGCCGTCCGAGTTCCTCTCTCAACTGCAAATCAAATTTGAAAGAAACCTACTTGGTCTGCCTTCGAAGTACTTTCCAAGAATGAATTGATGTCAGCTATGGACAGGCCCAAGCCTTTTAGTAGGTTGTAGAGAGAGAGTTAGCTACTATATTTCTCTGTCCCACTACTACTGCGTACAAATCAACGACGAACCTATTCCTAGTGAATTCATTTGTGAGCTAATAATACTTATTGATGGCATGGTCTTTGAGGATGTTTGTTTCCCAAGGTACCGTTAGCTCTATTAACACAACGCGCTTTAAAATTTGCGAATACTAATAATAATAAATGTTTGGTCTGAAGGCCGACGCACAAATATTCTTTTTTTGCTAAATTTATACATACAAAAACCGTATACTGAAATGAAATTGGAAGGAATTGGTTCATTTTTTATATTTGTGTAGTCAAAAAGAATGGCTTAGATCCTCACGTTCGGATTTACGTCTGAATTCTTTTGAGGCATAGCAACTAATATTGTCACGTAGGTCGTAAGGCATGATCAAGATATATTAGTTTTACTAAGTCATTAGTATCGGTATAAAATAAAACTTATACTATGATTGAGCTATACAAATTTTCAATGTTTGTAAACTCAGTTTCAGAATTGAAAAAACCATAAAATTATATATGTCAGAGTAGGAACCGATTTACGTTTTTTAAAGAGTGACGTCAGCATAACTGACGTCACCAATGATTTTATTCTTGAATGTCGTCAGGATCTCAGACTCTTGAAGGTAATTCGTAGACGATTTGACGAACATCTCACTTCGAAGATGTCCGTACCCTGCAATGGCTCGAGCGAGAGTATCAGTAATCTTTTTTGTTTCGAATTGTCTGTTGCTGTTAGCCCTAATGACGGGAGGGGTGGGTGGCCCGGTGGGGCCAACCGATTTAATACGGTCCCGAAGGGCCCAACGGAGGTATACGCCCATCCCAAGGGTGCCTCTAAGAGGTGGGACCGCGGCTTAGGATGTCATCGGAGATTGGATTGCAAGACGTCAACCGACGGCAAAACGCCGGAGCGGCGTCTATGAAACAGGACCCCCTCTTCGCCGGCGAAGGCGGTGTGTGTAGATGTGGTTTTGTGTCATTGTGTCTGTGTTGTCTGTTGTTATTTAACCGTCAGGGTCTAGGAGAACGTCTTTGGGACGCCTCTTGCCTAATGGGGAGTTGGGTGATGTGGAATAGTCACACGCTTTGACTATTAGTGGATTGGGATGTACCGTCGCGGTCTCGAAAAATCTCTTTGAGATCATCCTGAAATGCGCAGCTATCGTAGGTCCCTATGAAGATCGGAATTCCTGATGTATCAGGGCGCGCCTGTGGCTGTGCGCATAAATCTATTTTGCAGCACTTGCAGTTTGTTGATGGCTGAGGGACGGGCGTGGGCGAAGCACGCGCTTGCGTACAACATGACGGTAAGTATGCAGGTCTTGTAAAATATGACCTTATTTCTAAGGGACAGATTACTTTTACTGCAGATCAGGGGAAATAGGCGACCTAGGATGTAGGCTGCCCTATATTTAACTATCTGATTGTGGGGTTTGAAAGTGAAATATCTATCCAGAGTGACATCTAGGTATTTGGCTCTTTTTTGCCAAGGAATGGGGCTGTCGTACAAGGAATTTTTTCGGGAGACGATACCTAGACTCGTTTACTTCTGGTAAAAATTACTGCAGTGTATTCTATTTATTAATCTATATCTATATTTATGTTTATTAATCTGTATTCTCGTCTCTATTTATATCAACTGACATTCATTGTTGTGACTACTCTTTCACAGGTGGCTACGCACATGCGGGTGACACCTGATAATTTCAACTATCCTTAATTATTAGTTATTCAAATAATAAGAATTGTGCCGATATATAAAATATGTATTGTCTTGAGGTTTAAAATGTATATACATATATTGTCATCTTAAAATTAAACAACTTAACTGTCCTAATTATATTAAATAATATTAGCACAGTAAAACAAATTAATGTTAACAAACAGGTTTAAATTTTTTTCCAGGCACAGAATAAAAATATTAGCGTAGGAAGCTGTCAAATTGCTTTGTCACGGTCACATTACGACCAAAGAGTTAAAGAAGAAAAGAAAAATACGAATACGGGTTTTCATATGGTATTATGATTATAAATTAATAATATTGTGTAGTAGTAGAAAATAATTATGAATCATAGTTTCATTAAATATTATTCTGAGCATGAGGGCTACAAATGTGGGTACTGTAAACGTCCAGATACAAATTACAGTCACGGTGAGTTTATTAACAATAATCTTATAAGATCGATAATAGAATCACATAACATTTTCAATTTTATTTTAGTTATGTGGGCGCATGCAATGACGGTTACTGACTACCAGGATTTAATAGATAGAGGTTGGAGGAGATCTGGAAAACAATGCTACAAGCCAACATTAGAAGTCATCTGCTGTCCCATGTATACCATACGGTTTGTATATTTAAAGTAACTTTATTTTATAAATAACAAAAACCGTATAAAGAATAAATATTCCCTGCAGATGTAGGGCATTAGAATTTAAGCTTACTAAATCTCAAAAGAAAGTTTTGAAGAGTTTCAATAAGTTTTTAATCGGAGAAGAAATAAGTGATATAAGTGCACAAGAAAGTCGAGAAGATGTTGCAATGGAACAAGTTGAAGGGCAGGAGCAGTTTCTAGAATCTAAAAGGCCACATGAAGATGTAAACATTGCCGGAATGGATATTCCATTTATAGAAGAAGCAGATGACTCAAGAAAACTTGAACTATCTGGTAAGTAAAATAAGTGTTTACATTAGATTTAGATTATATATCTCTAGTTTATAATGCATTTTACTATTAAAAGCTAGTAGTATCCATTTAAAATTACTGATAGTTTAGTATTAGTGATTATATTGAACATTAAAAAATAGTACATTTTTTTATGCTGACCATACCTTTATTTGATTGGCAAATATTATTTATTAGGAAATTCTAGAAACCATGCTTAAGAATCAAAAATTTTGTGTTATATTTAATTTTTATATTCAATTTAGACACAAAAAATCATCATATTTTTTTATTATGTGCCTGATGGATGAGTTTACAGTCCCGACTTAAATTTGAGACATTACTGGAGTATAGAAATGTATAGAATTCTAGTTTGTTTTTGCTGAGAAATGTAATGTTTCTTTCTCTATACAGTTTTCAATGAACAGTATCATTTGTTACAATTGAAGATGATCTTTTATTTTGTTGAACATTTTGAAATTGTATTGCAGAGAAAATGTCTCTTTACTATATAATATATGACTTACTACAAAGCTATGATTGTAGCTACTTGATAATTTTTTTTATTTGTTTATTGTTAATTTTTTTTTATTTCAGAAATAGAGACAAAAGATGACAGTCATATGCAGAAATTTGATTCTCATCTAGATTTACAGCAAGGTAACCTAAAATATTATTTTTATTATACCTATAGGTGGCTTATAAGGAAAGTTGTGAATAAATTAATATATTGTTCCTGTGCTAATTATATCATATTAAAAGAACACTAATCAAATATTTTTTCTGTTAGTTCTGAATATATTTTTACTACATTATTATGGCTAAGTCATATGTTTAAATAAAAATTTGTATATAGGTATTCACAACCAAATGTTTTGAAACTGCTTAGAGCACTTTTATGCAGGTTCAATGTTAATGTATAAATTGTATTTGATGGAGTAATCATTAAAAATTCACTTTTACCAGCGAGTTCATCAACAGCCAGTAGTTCATGCCTGTCGGGAAACATATCAAAAGAAAAATCTAACAAAGGTTAGAATTATGATGTAAGTCTTATACACCATCTATAAGATTTAACAGTCAAGTTATAATTAATGAGTAATTTTTTTAGTGACCGGTGCAGATCCCACAAAAGCTCCATGCAAAAAAGCGAAACAGGCAAGGCGAGAGAGAATGTTAGAAAAGCTTCAAAGGAAGGGTATCAATGTTACCACTTTAGATAATACCAGCAAAAATACACCAAAAACCATTGAAGACATTATTAATGAACTACCAGATAATGTCAAGAGTAAACTTGAGGTAATTAAAGTCAACGATATCTCATAAATCATGTAAATTCCTAACATTAATAAATAATTTTTTCTTTTCATGCATTATTATTGTCTATGAAAAATCATTTCTTTAACATTTTGTTAAATTATAGACATATTATATCAAAACATGCAAATTACAGATAAAATTGGTGAGAACAGAACCACCGAGTCCAGAGTGGCTGGCTACGAAATCAGAAAGTCATGAAGTTTATGTGAAATACCAAACTATTGTTCATGGAGATAAACCTGAGAAATGTACTGAACCCAAGTTCCATGATTTTTTGGTCCACAGTCCATTACTGGTACATTAATATACTATCTCATACAAAAGCAACTGTGAAACTATGTAATTACTCCTATAACCATAACTGGTTGTTACAAATGATCCTGCGATTAAGATATCTGTCTAATAAACTAATTATAATATTTTTGTCATTACAATTAGTTCCAGTCTTAAGTTTTTATAAAAATGCTTTATCCATAGCTATTGTATGGTTAACAAAAAATCTTTTGTTATTTTTTAAATATATTTTACTTTTGATTTGCTACTCTCCCAATTTTTCTTTTGATATGATGAAAGTAGCTATTAATTTAAGTATTAAATATAATTTATGTGATTTTATGGAGAATATATATAAAATGCAATTAATCATTATGATTAAAAACAAAATTGATTAATTTGCCTCTGTTATTTATTTATAAAATTAATTTAATTGACTAATTACTATATTCAGGAAGAATATTCCGAAGTGGGTCCCCCATGTGGATATGGTTCATTCCACCAACAGTATTGGCTGGACGGAAAGATTATAGCCGTTGGCGTTATAGACATACTGCCAAAATGTATATCGTCCGTATACTTTTTTTATGATCCCCAATATTTATGCCTGAGTTTAGGAACTTATGGAGCTTTAAGGTATACAGTTTAGATATTTCCTTTAATCTATAACATACAACTAGAAAATTAATTTTTCTTTTTTAATGAATATACTGAGTATATTTTTTCAGTAAATACATATCAATAAATTAACTATTATGTGACGTCTATCGCATGTAAATTATTTGAAATATTAAGAACTAGGCTAATCTTAATCCTATTTTTTTTTCACATTAAATTTGCAACAAAATATTTTGAACCTGCACATCCTTTGCCAATTTCATCTTATCATGTTTTATTTCCAGAGAAATAGCATTCACAAGACAGTTACAAAAGATTTGTCCTAATCTGAAATATTACAACATGGGATTCTACATACATACTTGTACTAAGATGAGATACAAGGGAAAGTTCCACCCATCGGACCTATTGTGCCCTGAGACTTTCAAGTGGTTTCCCATCAAGGAATGTATAGCAAAGTTGGAAATATCAAAGTATTCAAGATTTGATCCTGATCTAGATGGTGTGGATGAAAATTATCCCACAGATAATGACGTGAACAATATAAAAGTTTTATCAAACGGGCAAGTGCAAATTTACAAAGTTTTCAAACGGAAAGCAGGAAGGAAGTACAATGAAGAATTTGAAGTTCTTGAATATGCGAGGCTGGTTGGAGGCAAGACCGCTAGAAGTATTATAATGGTCATGTAGATTATAAGTTATCTGCTTCATGTTTTTAAAACTAATGAGTAGATTTTGTGTTATAATAAATGCGGTTACATTCTTAAGTGTCATTTTAATTAATGATATTTTCTAGTCATGAGGTCATTTTACTTTGTTATTTGTCCAAACAAATAACTAGTTGTCTGATGATAGTCACATGAAGATAGTCATCTAAAAAGTTTTTAATATCTTTCCTTATAAACAGTTTTCTTACAAATTTAATTAGATCAATAGTAAATGTTAGCTACATGATATATGTGGAATACCAAACCAGAACGCCTTGGTAACCTTAACATAACTTAATGAATTTTTTAATCGATGTGACGTTATTCAGCTGTTTTAAAAATATCGAATAAATTTAAACTCCGTGTATCTTGTTTTATTTCATTTCTAAACGACTTTAAATAATAAGGATCTGTTTTGATAACATCCGTTCATTTGTCAGTCTTTGAGAAATGAAAAGCTGAGTCGATTTTTTTTAAAAACATATATTACAAGGAATAAAGTGTAATCATGTAAGGCAGATCTTTACTTTTCATTTGTCGCACACGTAGCTCAGAAATATTTCAAAACTAGTTTTTAACCTAAATGTCAGATAAATTTAAACAATAATCAAGTCGACATAGCGCCGGGTATTTGACATTGAATTTCTCTTTAATTTTAAAAGCGATAATCAGATTTAAATTAATCGGAATAATTGTATTCCCTATATTTATTTGTATTTAATATGAATCTTCCAAAATCCTTGACGTATAGTGTTGATTTTTAATCTTTTATTATAACTAAAATTATTGTGTAATGTATTTTTCTATGTTATCCCTTATTTAATATAAATAGATGTAATAAAGAAATAGAAATCAAATAATTTCGTAAGTAATACCTATCACATTAAAAAGTATTATCACATAAACATATAGTTTTAATTATAATTCCTGCGCTGGCTCCAAGAAACTAAACAAGTCTTCTAAAAAAGAACTTAACGATATAAATCAGACGGCCGCTCATTGTGACGCCAGTTCGCTGAAAGTAAAAAAGTATACTTAAAGTATAGTAAGGTGTAGTCTGCAGTAGCTGGTTAGACCAGATAATCTATTAATATTTATAATCTGCAATAGTACTCTATTAATAATCTACTGTCTCATTATAGTTTTATGTTAAGAATCGACGGTTGTATCCATAGGGCCTTATTATGTAGTGTCAATGACAGTATTTGTGACAGTGTCACACAAATATCATTATTTTTTTTTCTGAACAGGTAAACAACTTTTAAAAGGAGCAGGGTCGCACATCAATATTTTACGTTTATTATTATATAATATCCGTTAAGGGGATTTAATTATTCGTTTATTTTTGTTTGTTGTTTTATTGGTAATGTATAAAAGGAAAAATATCTCTAAAAACATCTGCAAAATCATGAGATCTAAGACTTTCGCGAGTTTTATTCATTTAAATGAAACTAATATATTTCGGATATACTACGCGAATTTTATTATTTAAACTACATAATCTGCAAAATCAAATAAAGTTCATTAATATCTTTGATAAATCTCAATACTTTTTTGCATAAAGAAAAGACAGGATAATACTTAGATTTCCAGTAGCCAATATTTTTAAACTAACTGAATCATCAATGGTATTTCGACAATGCACCTTAATACAAACTTTTAAATTTAATAGCGTTTTGATTATTTTAGTAAGACATATACAGCACCCCGTGCTGTTAAAGACTAAGTAATTAACTGCTAACAATTAGAGAGAGCTGAATTTGTAACAAGTGAACCAGTTTTTTATTTAAGAAATGAAAAATATATACATAGGTACATATTAATATTTTATAAAGCTTCATTTGTATCGTTTTTTAAAAGTGTTGTCGTTCAATGGCTTAAAGGCATTTTAATGTTGTTGTAGTTCCAAAGTGCAACTTAATTATAGATAGTTCCATTCACATTTTTCAAATTTACAAGTAATCTTTTGATTGACAAAGTACAGGAATGCATACTTACTTACTTCGAAAAAATATTTTGATGTGTGTCTTTAAAGTGTATATATGGTCTGTTATGTAAGAGAATTTCAATGTAGATATAATTTTCAAAATAATCTTATACCTACGTTTTTAGTTATAAATAACGGGAAGTAATCAAGTTCTATTGTGAAAAGTACAAGTACTATGGAAGGGACCAGCGTTAAGGAATGTAAAAACTTATTGCGCGTCTCCAATAGTAGATAATTACTAAAACAAACAATGAATTTTCTTTACAATTTGCAAAAATAATAGTTCAATCATTAGATTGTATGTAGAAACATTATTTATAACACTCAATACATACCTAATTCTGGCAAGCGATTGAACGCTGTTTGTAGAATAAAAATACATCGATTATAATAATTTTATCGAAGGAACATTTGAATCAACATGAGATGCAGTTCCCAGAATATCAGTCCTTTTATAACCGTTATTTTTTATGTGTACCTTGCAGGAGTGGGAGGGGACGCTCACCTGATTAAAAACAACCTGACTTGCTTTATTATCGTTATTATCTGAGTTCTTAGTTGCAATTTACTTTGACAATTCGATAATAGAGTGGCATGTGAGGTCGACCGTGCTGAGGCTTTCGATGGATGTCGGCCATCGGAAGGCAGTCTCAGAAAGACAAGCGCGCGCGCAACTCGCAGCGGTTAGTGTTTTGCGATAATTGTGTGAATTGTTTTGTGTTTACTCGATACATTAAAATGAAGTTCCACATAAAAATATTTGGTGAGTATGTTAAATAATGTATTTTATATTAGTGAATTATTATTGTATTAGTGAATTGAAAGTGATAAATTAATGTATATTTACTTCGCATCCTTGAGTACCTGGGGTAGGAAATTGTTAAATTAATTATCGTTACTTAATTACTTAACTCACGGTTTAATAGCAATTACTTTATTATATATAAGGTTTATTTCATTCGTTTTAAAGTTATCAGTTTTTTTACAAAATGAAATTGGTTGAATCTAAGGCACTTTCTTTTCCTTTCGGTCTAGAAATAAAGAATGTTTTTAAATAAGCCGTTGGAAGCCAGATTGAAAGTCTAGGTAATAAACCAGCGTCATTACTTGATTCCTTGTAAGCACATTTTATTAGCTTGATTACATTTAATTTAAATAAAATAAATTAGCAATCATAAAAAGCCAAGTCTATCGAGTGATAAAAAATTATGTATCTACCTTCAATTTATTCAGTAATTTTTTAAGGCTGCTAAAGTAGTCATAGGGACACTTGTAAATTATTGTTTTAAAAACAATTTCTTAGTAAATATTGTTCTTATGATAAATAAAGTAAGCTTCATAATACTTATACCAATTTTGTGATCATTCTTCACCTGTTAGTTTGTTTGTTTCGCTTCTCTTTGTTTTTTTCCTATCAGTTCTAAGGACAGAATTTCTGATGTACCTATCCTAATACGATTACTAAAGCTTTTACAGTGATGAGTGAAAAATTGCCTCTTAAGTTCCATACATTTTAAAAACTCTTTTTTTCATTATCGTTCCTTGTATTTATTAAGTCATACCTATTTGTTATTTCAGTACAGCTTTTTTTTTATTCTTATATCGATAACGTTAATGGTGCCTAAAAGCTAAAATTTCGCTTTATTGTTATTGTTTGAAATCATAGTTACATGAAATTTATCGAACTGTTATGAAAATAATATACAAAAATTAATATTTCATAATGATGTAATAAGTTAACCTTAATTATATTCTAAGATTTGTATTAAAAATGACATGTTTTTGATAACATTTAATATCTCTTGTCTGATAACATTTTTATCTTACATATTACTTAATGAAATATAATAGCCAGTTTACTACCTGTTGCCACCGGCTTATGTAAATAGCATCATTTGTATATTTACTAACAGTATGTTTTTTTTATAATTAAATAAAAAAATCTCATTTTTTACAGCCGTAGGTATTGTGGCTTAATAACGTTTTCAAAAATTATAATTTCTCGTAGTTATTAAACAACACATTGTTTTCACTAATTAAATTATTTAACTAAATTATGTTATATATTTAACGCATATAAAAAATCCGTATTATTAATGTATATGAATCACAAAATAAACACATACTGAAATTTAGAATATTTACGACATAGTATGTGCTTTTATTTTACTTTGTCGTATGTTTTTCTTGTATTAATAATTGCCACTTTAATAATTTATTGATTAGATTGTTATGTTGTCCCTTGTTATTGATTAGTTTATGCAACATAGAGCACATAACTTTTAGCTACTCGCTAGAAGATTCGAAGCGAAAGTGAAACCAAAATCGAATGATCGAGATAAATGTTACTCAATATTCCATTTAAATTTTAATACTTCATAATGCCTATGAATTTTGATGAGGATTCCCTCATATTAGATGAAACAATCAAAGATTAATTCATACGAGACTGAAAATCAAGCAGGCAGAAGAGAAGAAACTGTCTTCGAGAGGAACAAACACTCAAAATAATAATAGACAAATTTGAAAAGGAAATTGTCGGGAGATTCTTATATAATAGAATGCTAGAGGGCCGTCCCAAGAGATGTTATTTTATTGAATATAGATTAATTTCTACGAACGTCAATATAAATAAAATCTAAAATGTTGAAAGAAATCTAAATAAATTCTGGTAGGATATCGATTGTTTTTAAGCATTTATTTATTATAGTATGGCAGCTTTACTAAGCTATACTAAGCTGTGCTAAGCTTAGGTACTCCTTATTTATTCTTACTAAAATCTATTACAAATATATGTACATATGATATAAAAGACATACATGTATACATTATTTTAATGCAACGTAATCGTACAAAGTAAAAGGGGAAACGAAAATATAATATATAAGGTAATGATTTTCTGTACATTTTTCATCCGAGAATAGTATATCTATAATAAAATTATTGAGTAAGGTCACACAGTCGTATCACCTCGGAATGCCCCTCTGTTTTGCCCCTCGAATTTTGCGTTCCAATGCGTCACTTCACCTATAACGCAAGTTGTTAAATAAGCCTTGTAACGTCAATGTATTTTAAACATAATTTCAATCATTTTTAATAAAAATTAAATGTTTCTTACCAAACTTATCTTCATTCAATTCAACTTACTACATTTGTTATGTAACATGAAACGTAATCGTAACTGCGTTTCTATGTCTACATATTATTACAAATTTTCACAACTGCAAGGCTGTGATTAAGTTTTTAGTTATGCCACTGCTCGCAATAGATAAGACACATACTCTACTAATAGTTTTACGCATTGTACTGGAAACGTACCCATTTTTCATATCTATGTTATAAATACGTACTTGTTGTTTTAATGATTTAAAGCATGTATTACAATACAATAGCATTCTAGAATCAGGATTTTTATAAATAGGAGGCATAATAATAGTACAAAGCACCGCTTTTTAAAGTTGAGAACGCAAATATAAAACTGGTTTCGTATCACGAACTACAAAACATTTGAAGTCACGCGCAAATAGTTTTAATATGTATTAAAAATGAGTACCTACCTATGTTTCTGTTGAAATGTAGGACTCACCGTTAATATTTTTGTCGGTTGAGTTCTTGAAAGTTGTTATCTGTCATTGATGATATTAATAAAATGTGGTAAAATAATTGATGTTCTGAGTGTAATCAGAGGCGACGGTTTGACGCCGTGGCGTCGTCGAGACGGAGTCACATTCTTACACTTTCACCGTAACAAGACGCTGGACACACCGTTACGCAAATGTTTCTTTTGCGATTCATTAATACGGCACCGGTATTTTGGAGGATTTGATTATCGCTAAGGTCGCGTGGTTGACCTCAACCGAAATTGCCAAATGGATTTTCCGTAAATATATTATTTCATATTAGGTGATGTAAAAATGAACAAGTAAGGCCAGTAACCTCGTCTCATAGTAGCTCTTTTTTGTATCAACAATCAACATTCAGATATAGTGAAGCGATAATTCTCCTGATTCCACTACCCACTAATATTATAAAAATATTTTAACACATTACTAAAATACATCTATTGACGACCTATTCTAAATGTAACGATTCTATCGATAATTTTATAGACATGTAATTTCTAGTTCTTTGGGTGCAGAGTCAAATTTGAAGTTTGGTTCAACAATTATTATATTTTTAGGAAAGATATATATGTATATGATAAACTTGTTAATCAAGTCAAAGTCTCCGAACTACATAAGGTAGTAATTAATCATACAAAAAAGTAATGCTTTCTTTGAGTTTATTTTATTAATACTATATGCTTTTATTAGATGAATAATATTTATTAGGCGTAGCTAAATAAATAAGAGGCTATAGCTTTAGTTTTTGATTTCTAACACTTCATATAAATGTTGACCTGTTGCGAATATCACACACATAGTATAATAATTTTTAAAAGGCCAACATTGGTTACATCAGTCGTGTCATGGTGAACTAGAAAATAGTTCTGATAATTGTATACAAATCCTGCGTCTATTCTAACAGGCAAGACTTTACCTGGTCTGGGTATTACCTGCGTAGTCAGGTATTAAAGGCTTTTTCTCAATATAGTACTATATTTGTTATGTGTAACAAGAATATTTACCGAGCTGCATAACATAGTAATACAAAATTCAAGTGATTTTTTGGGTGTCTTTATTTCGGTCTATTAATCACCTTTTTGAGTATAATAATGTATAAGTTATGTTTAGGAATTAAGTATTTTTAACTTGTAGCGTTTTAATATGCGATGTCACCTGTAAAATATTTGGTTAAGACGAAATATATATATATATTTTTTAATTGTTTAAGTAATTTGATAATTCTGTACCTGTTTATCTTTTTACGTCTTCAACACCAGTATTGTATCCACTAAAATCTTTTTTTAGTTAAATAAGCCATCTTGATTAAATATCAAATTGAAACTATGAAAAAATATTAGTTTATTAAATTGTGCATTATAAAACTTCTAAACTGTTCAATAGTTAGTCATCGATTAACAATAAGGCTTCGTTTAAAGAGATAAATATAAAATTAAAGTGAGAAGATTATAAAAAAAGTAAATTAGGATAAAAATTGTTTTGATTCCCTCTTGATCGGTTTAAGCTTTCATTTCCTTGAAATGGTTAATAGCTTCTTATCTTTTTCAAGAGGTGACAACTAACAGTTAGTTACACAGACAAATTATAGATTTTTTAAATTATTAAACCATGCATTATTGAGGGAAATGTGCTTTACCTCGATAATAAACCTAAATAAATTAACCTCCCTCCACTTTTCGTACAATATATACTAAATAGAAAATAATAAACTATTGCATCATCATCTGAGGCTAGACTAAGAGTTCAGATGTTTCTGAAATAAAAATGTTTAACGAAAATGATGACAATAGAGATTCCTGTACCACGATAAGAGGAAAGTTTTCACCCCATAATATATTTCTGACTAGAATTTGAAAGTGCCTAAAGAGGTTATCAAGTGTAATAATTTAATGAACAATGTTCTTGTGAAGACAATCAACTATGACCACAAAATGGAGGCCCAAGGTTGCTTGATTTGGTACTACGCTTGGTTTCAGTTCAAAGAACGACAACAATTAAACATAGCTACAAAAAAAGAACATACAGGGAGTA
Organism: Danaus plexippus; assembly: GCF_018135715.1. Classification (NCBI taxonomy): domain Eukaryota; kingdom Metazoa; phylum Arthropoda; class Insecta; order Lepidoptera; family Nymphalidae; genus Danaus; species Danaus plexippus. The sequence continues at coordinate 3,988,541 of NC_083548.1, read as the reverse complement.
TACATTTTTTCTCCTGGTTAGTTTTTAATCGCTCCAAACAGTTTTTAAATATGACTATGAGATACTGGAAACGAAACTTCAAAGTAGCCGAAGAACCATTAATGCCCTGCGTTCGAAAGTTGTCCATGCATCTTTAGAAAATAGGATTTAATAGATTATAACTAGCAGAAAAATAGGTATAAACAACTGCATGATGTTAAGTAGATCAATACATATTAAATATATGCGCACGAGAAATAACCAACAGTAGAATATGGAAGTTGGTTATGCAGAAATAAGGATGCAAGAAAAAATATCCATTGCATTGTAAATTTCATACCTATCTTATCTTGTTAGATCACAGTATAATCAGATTTTAATTTGTAAATCATGTATTGTTCTCAAAGGTAAGGATGAGAATAAATTAATAAAAAAAAATTTATGAATCATACGCTGAATGATCCCAAGCGCTCTGTGAAACAGGAAACTATAAAATTAAAATATTTACATTCAACTATAAGCTTAAGCAACAACTAATTTCTTGAACCTAAATGTTCATTATTTTGACTGGTTCTCTTTAATTACTGTAACACGATTTCAATATACTCTTGAAGAGTAAAGTAAAAACATTAACAAGCTAATTTGTGAAAACAAAATTCAATATATTGGTGATGTTTGATTGCCGAATATGTGAGGTTATTGAAAGTATTAAATAAACTTTTTGAAATAAAACTTTGTAAGCAGTTTATATTTAAAAAATAATCGTAAATAACATAATTGCTTATAATACATTTTAATAAAAATTTATTTACATACTTTGTTTTATTTTGTTCGAAATTTATAATTTTGTAATCTTTAAAAGAAGAAGTAAAGTATAATAAGTATTAATAACATAAAGTTATAATAACAAATGAAATAAATCTTATCTTAAATGCAGTAATTTATTTTAAATTTCTGTAACTTCTTAAATTTAATTGCTTTCATCCAATTTGTAGATACATACATGTAATGGTTGATGGATTGATTTAAAGTCCTTTTTTAATTAAATAATATGAGATATTTAAAAATCGTAATTTTTTTTTTCACAGAATCATTACTTTAGTAAACATAATAGAAAATTCGTGCGTATACGTTTAAATGAGACGATGTTTTTCGTCTGTAATGAAAGATACTATTATCTCCCTTTTACGTGATCACACTCTAGAATAACAATCCACATAAAGTGAATCGGTAAAACTTAGTTTTAAATTGTTAAGCATAGCATATTTTTACAATTTACATATATATTAAAAAGTATTGAAAAATATATCGCATCATGTAAAAATTATGTACATATTTAATTTTTCGTGGCATTAGAAAACCTCCTATGGATTGTGTGGATTTAGCAAACCTCCTATAACATATACTTGTAGATATTGATCGAGAATCTCACTTATAAGAATTTGAATTTTAACCTTATATTTCTCATAAATGACGCAATCATATAACGTAATTACAGAATTTGTTCAAGGCATAAGTTTAATCTCATAAGAAATACGTATATTTCTCTATAAATTTAACATTTTTGTACAACCATATCTCCATATAGGGAATAATAATATCACTTATGTATAACAAAGCTATATATATATATCTCTTCTGCATGAACATTTATTTACAATCAAAATTATTTACAGGCTAACATTTAACTTTTAATGAAATTATTATGAATTTCAAAATATACTACAATTATTTTTTTTTATGTATAATTAGATTTTAAATTCTAATCTACTAAATTCATCAATTTCTTTAAAGATTTGTAGTAAATAAGTGTATTTTTTCTTCAAATATGGATATAGATAAATAATATATTACAATAATTCTACTTGTTTTTTTTTTTTTATATTGTAACAGTCTTAAGATATAGAGCCAAACCTAGAAACTAAATTAGATGCGATTTTTTTAATAATCTGTCAATCACAAGTTTTTATTAATATGTGTCATTTAAATATAAGTCTTTGGCATAATGGATTTTTCCATCGCAACTAGGTTGTATCGCTTTCGCTTACCTCAATATTATTGCAATGTTAATTACACTTTATTCTATAAAAGTCGCAGCCGAGCTGTCAATGTCCAATTGCTATTGACATTGCATTTGAAAGTTATCTTCCGCGAACCGGCTTCGTGTACTAAGAGGTCGCGCACTTGACTATGGCAAATATTATAAATATTTCCTTGTCCATCTCGTAGTTCGATTATGAATTATTTCGACAAACACTGCTTGTGGACTTCGCAAATATAATTTATACTTCGGTCATTGTGTTGAAAATATTTACACCTTACGGATACTAAAATATTTATGGGTATTCCCCTCACAAGGAAAATATTTATACATACGTTTTTGAGCAATTAAGCAAATTTTATTGAATATAAGAAACATTAAGCCACAAAAATATAACTTTGTCGGAGATTAAATGTATTATAACTTTTTGCTTTAAGATTTCGTAATTTGGTGGACTTTCCCAGTCTTCAAACACGTAATAATTTTATATCAATGAAATAACAAAGTTATAAGGATTATAAGATCCATTCATTAGATCAAAAAGAATTTCTAAATGACATATAAACGTCAAACAGTTCTTGTAAGTATAAATGTTGTAAAGGTCAAGGATACAATGCGTAATATATGTATTATTCTAAATTAAAATCGGCCAGAAACGTAGTCTCCATTTGCAATTGACACGAACAATTTAACAATAATAGAAAACGTATTTTTCAAGTAAACAAATCACAAAAACAATAAAAAACCTTTCAAAAAACCACAAAATTTTAATATTATGCAAAACCACAAATATAACTAACTAAATTACAGTCAAAAGCAACGAAGGCTATCATATTATTTTCTTAAGTGACTGGAAGTTCAGTTTTTATTTCATGTCTATTTTATGAACATCTGTGGTTAAGTTAAGGATTAAAAAAAAAAAAAGAAAAATAATGTATTTAGAAACGAATAAAAACATGGTCTCAGGGCACTTATTTAAGTGCCGGACGAAGAAATCCTTAAAACTATGTACGTAAGAAAGATTAAGAGTCCAATCTAAAATCTCAACCTTTTTAAATATGAAAGTTTAATAAAAATTAAGGAAGATTATTCGTATTTAATTAACTTATATATTTTAAAACTATGAAACCGTTATTTCGTCAGTCCTTTATTTAATCTTAAATTTTTCCACCACTGTGATGTCCATATACCAGTTTTATAAAGATTCATGGTCATTTAAGAATTAGGGCTTAGGCTAATTGATAAAATGAAGAAATGACTTAGTAAAAGGTGATTAAAACCTAAAGCAATGCGAATAACAATATATTTTTATTATTATTTCAGATGTTATACCGGCGAGGTTAAACGTGGCGTTAATGATGTTCTTCGCCTGCTGGGTCAATTACATGCTGCGCGTTAACATGAGTGTCAATATCATTGCCATGGTTCCTGATCGCGGTGAAACTAAGTCGTAAGTACTAAGCCTGTATTGCAATTAAATTAATGTTGGGGTTTTCAACCATCTGACGTGACTTTCATTTAGTAGCTAGTCAACAATTTCTTCCTTCCAAACCTGAATTTCAATGATTTACGTAAATAGTCACAAAAATATAACGAATTATATTACGTCAGAAAAACTTGTGGCAGAAAATAAGTAACGCAAATCATCGGAATTATTATAAACCCACAACAAATAGGGGGCGGCCATGCATAAAAACGTTCACTGTTGAAACAAAATTGAAATGAGGAATATAAGAAACTCAAAACATTACATAAATTAATTACCTTATGTTTTGAATGTACCTTCAAAACGGTTTAATCGATTCTAGCTAACTGCACATAATTAGGTTCTTCTTAGTAACGCCAGAAAAACTGAGCACAATGAGATTGTTAAAAGTAAATATACCGAGTTTCAATACAATGCAGTGCTTTTTTAACTAATTTTTTTTAATAAATAAAAATTAGTTATAAAAGTCATAAATAGATGATAAAGAAGGATTTTTAAATTAATCGCTTAATATTCGGCTGCTTGTAAGCGAAGCAATTAAATTTAATAAAGAAATAGATCTCGTAGAGTTTGGGGGCTACGTACATTAAAAATTATCCAATGGTGTGTATTTTTCTTATCGTTAGTCATTGTTTATAGTAAAAACTAAATAATTCTTATAAAGTCTGACCCTCAAACTTTTGCTGGTATTATTGTTCAATGTTTTGCATGACGTGACTGTCACAAATTGCGACAAGGATAACTAGAATCATCTTTATTAACAAATATCTAAACGATATTTTAAGACTTTTGAGATTTAAATTCTTATATCATTGTTATTAATATTATTACAAAAAAAAAAACTTTAGTTACTTGTATTTTAAAGTATGTCCATTTAAATTAATTTTTATTTCTATTAATTAATTATGGAATAAAATACTAATAGGTTATTAATTTCATTATAAATATCTCTTAGTTTCTTAACAAATCAAACAAATACATTTGTCCAAGTTACCTTCAAGTTCGATAAGTTAATGAGTTTACAAAAGATGTACTGAAATGACTTACTTGTTAAATTTATTTGTTAAATGATATAGAAGATGGAAGTTATGAGGGATCTAAAATTGGTTCCTCAAACCGCATAAGAATTGTTAAATCATAATATCACTAAAAGTAATGTTAGATTTTTATGCGAATGATAATTAATTTAGGCGTTAATTAAGAGTGCGATAGACAAGTAAATTATTAGAGTTGAGTCATGATAATATATTTAGAAAGTAATTTAAGATTTATTTAATTACACAAGCTTTTCGATTCATGTTCTACCCAAAATAATACTTCAATCGATTTAGCCTATATCTTGTTTAGATGTATGGTTTTTACAGACGATTTTTAGTCTTAATGAGATCTAACACTTTCGCGAGTTTTATTCATTTAAATGAAACTAATATATTTTCGGATATACTACGCTGATTTTATTACTTTAAAACTACATAATCCCGACGTTTCGGTTATTTTACAGCAACCTTGATCCCCGTGATCACGTAGTATATCCGAAAATATTAGTTTAATTTAAAAGATTTTTAGTCTTATAAATTTTAATATTTTATTTTAAACTTGCTATTCGCGCCCTCAATCGAACCAAAACCATACTAAACTATAATATGTAAACTACTGAATACGTTCATAATCAATCAGATCCTAGGAGCGGAAAGAAAGCTGCAGTACTTCACCGGAAAAGTACCACTTTTTTACGGTTTTTCATACAGTAGCTTTCACAGATGTGTTTTGGTAGATAAGGAAGCGCATTAAACGCCTAAATACCATCCCTATATCCCACTTCCAAGAATTGGATCCAAATTCCTTTAGACTCGTGAACAACAACACCTATAACCACTTGCTATTATGGAGATCTTTCTGTAGTTTGTCGTATCTTAGTATAATGTAAAAAAATCAGACCATATAATCCGACGGTTGGAATTATCATTATTCCAAATAACAGGAATTATTGCTTTAATCTGTGACAATATAACAATGGCATCCACGTTGTTACAGGGTACAAAGCGAATGTGAGGCCATCACTAATGACGACACTGCATTACATAATGGTACGACAGCGGTTACACGACAAGTCCAACAGGTATATAGAATTTATAAACGCAAATATTTATTTATCTATCAGTCAAGTTCATATCATATTCTATCCAAAAATTGGTTATTAATGTTCCGTAACCACATCAATATTCAATAGAAAAAATTATAACAGAATAACAATTAATTTATAAAATTAGTTTTAAAAATGTAAATATTTTTATTATTTTTTCCTTAAGTAGAAATATCTTCGTTACATCAAAGTCAATTGTTATACGCTACATTAAAGCAATGAAACCAAATACGCAATTGTACTACTTATTGCATTTATACTTTAAATTGATTTTAAAGATTTTACTCATATTAAAGTATGTACAATAAAATTTTAAAACAAAAACATATTTTGTATTTGTTTATAATAAAATTTGCGTCAAACTGTAACCACGTGTTATAGGCTAGTTATTGTTGATGGAAATTGCCAGCCACCGCGACTGTTATAACAAAGATTATATTTAGGAATAATAACAATGGACAAACAATAGGCAACATTTGTATACAGTGAATAGAAAATCATATCTAATTTGAATAAACCTTACGGATTATTTTTCTTATTTCATTAGCCAATTTGTTATTTTATAAATAAATGCCAGTAGTCTCTGAAGACATATTGTAACTGTTATCTACTTTACTACTATATAATATATCTTATTGCGATTTATACAAACAATATTTTATGTGTAATTTTAATAGCATTTATTCATCTTCAGACTGTTTCCAGTAATGACATTATTGCTTTTCAAAATAATTTTAAATCGACGCTTGAATTTGATATCAATAGATAAGTACTGAAATACTTTAACAATTCTCATTTAATGTTTTTGACATCTAAGCAATGTTAAGTTGTTATTTATTTCAATTAATCAGCGTAATTAACTTAATTAAAAGCAAATGTTTTGTGCATTGTCGTGAAGTTTTCGTATGTTTTTTTTCTTTTAAATATTAGTTCAATTAAAACTCATGTAGGGATAAGACGAATGATACATATGCTATATAATTTGTTGCTAATTTGTTGCTAGTCTCCAGTTTTGATGTTAACTTTGTATTGTGGCACCGTTTTTTGTGCTGATTTTTTTAAGTCAAAAATCAGTTCCCTGTAGATGAAAGTGTTCTAAATTATCAATCAAATGTTTCGGTTATTGTACTGCATGGATATATAGACGGACAAGAATTATAAACTTAAAGCAATGTAGAAAAAAATATTGGAAATATTATATTTATTTATACACATTAAGTTTTAATTTATATATATTACGTTACTTAATTATAAATAATATAGGAAAATTTGAAACAATTTCGTATAAAAGAGATTACAGTAGGTATTGTTGCTACTCATAGTCCTTTATCTTATTTGCATACATAACATTGCTTCCTTCCGATGCCTGTCTACAAGTTTAATTATCCATATCTCATTATTAAATCTATTGCAGCCCGATGGATCTATTACTTTTGATTGGACAGCGCAACAACAGGCGTATGTGCTCTCCGGATACTTCTGGGGTTACGCAATCACTTGCCTCTTCAGTGGTATAGCAGCGGAGAGATGGGGTCCAAGGAATGTAGTCTTCATATCCATGTTGATATCTGCGGTCCTCACAATTCTCATTCCTCCAGCAGCGAAAGTACATTTCATGATGCTAGTGGCTACAAGATTCGTCATAGGTCTTGCTGCGGTAAGTTTATTCGTTTATCTAATACTTGCTATGCTCCTTTTTATGTTCAATTTAGTGGAAAACAATTATTATTATAATGGATACATTAATAGTAAATAACTTACATGCAAAGATATATGGAATACATACAAAGATTTAATTTTCAATTCTACTAGTTCATGAAATTAGTACGTCTAAACAAATCTATATCAACTACAGTGTCTGTTTTCTTCACTTAAATAGAATAGATTTAAATAATTTAACAATACTGTTTTATTGAAACCTAATAATTTAGAAATTAATAATTAATTTCAAGAGAAATAATAGTACTTTTGTAATTCAATAAAATGATCACATGTCAAGGTTCAAAGAAACATGAAATGTGCTATTAAAGTATTGATCGAAGATTCTAGAAGTTTATTTTTAATTATTATTTAATATTTAAGATATTTTTTTTATTATCTAACAATAATTATGGGCTATTACTTATCTACCAATTGCGACGTGAGTGAAGTTGATATTAATTTGCATATAATTTTTATTGATTGAATGTAAATGAGTACATACCTCTTATTATTAAAGCTACAACTGTTTTCTGTTTCTCCTTAATTATTTGACACTTTTCTTTTTGTTATATTTTTCTCGGATTACATTTTGCATTTTAATTGTTCAGAATTGTTTATACTGTTTTGTATCTTACCTAGATATTATATTCCAAGGTTTCGAAGTGTACCTCGCTGTCTATTGTTTCGTCTATAAAGTGCTTTATTGCCCGTCATAAAATACACTTTACACACTACTATAGATCAACAGTACCTAATATTGTTGCCTGTTTCTAATCTCTAACTAAAACGTGGTAGTTTTATTTTTAAAGGTTATTTAACTATTCATATATCATTTATTGAGAATGTTTGTTTTTTAAAAAAAAAACATTACGTTTGTATTCGTACTATAGAACATTGGTTTTGTTCAACAAACCTCAAAGTATGATTTGAAAATAAGTCGTGTCACAATAAAAAAAAAAAAATCTATTGTATTGTTTCATAAGGAAATATTTTTATAGCACACTTGAAATATTAAAACGTTTATTATGTGATGTGTTATTGCATGTTCTAGATACCTCTGTAATGTCATATAATTCGTATAAATTTAATATAACAATAACATAAATCCTCGTGATATCCTTTAACGTGACTGGTTGTTGCTGCGCATAATTTGCAATATTACAAGGAATTATAAAACTACTATGTCACATAGTCCTCTGTATGACGATCATGTAAAATGTTATAGAAATCACAAGAATTTTATTGTTTTATTACCTATAATTTTAACGAAGTAAACAATGTGTTTCGCAAGTTCTACAATAAGATCCTAACATATATGATAATTTTAGGTATCTTACGATAAATTAAATGTAAAAAAAATATTTATTACTTTTATATTTTAATTTCCGAAACTAATCATGTATGAAAGGTAGATAGATAAGCTTCTAAATAAAAAAAGTACATTAAAAACTTGATATTTATCGCATGTTATTTGGAAACTCGTAATTTGGACATCACGATGGTTTTTTGTGCCATTTTATTCTTTTTCTTTAAATATAATTTAATGTGATTCTTTTATCACAAGATTTAACATCGTTATTTTCATTTAGGGCTTCCTTTTCCCGTCACTACACGCGCTTGTTGCTCATTGGGCTCCTCCAGCAGAGAAGGGGAAGTTTGTGAGCGCTCTCCTAGGAGGGGCCATAGGAACCGTCGTGACCTGGTCGCTAAGTGGACCTCTCATTGAGAACTTTGGGTGGACTTACGCATTTTATGTACCAGGTACATTGTTTTATGTAATACGAACTGATTTGTTTCTTTCAAATCAAATGCTCATATAATTTTTATTATATCACTTGTTATATAAATGAAAATATAATAAAACATAATAAAATATAATAAAACAAAATTTTATTCTTATATATAAACTGCTTTACTAAAAAATCTATATTTTTATGCATGTGTATGTTTTGTAGGTATTATAGCCATCGTTTGGTGTGCTGCGTGGTGGTTCCTTGTATACGATTCCCCCGTCATACATCCACGTATCAGCGAAGAAGAAAAAACGTACATCCTAAGTGCAATTGGAGACAAAGTGCAACAGAGTTCCAAGGAGCATAAAGTAAGTGTTGTGTTTATATATGATTTATTAATAGCAAGAGGATCGAGAGTTTAAATTATAATGTTATTCATTTAAAGCCTTTATTGTAGAAATATATGTTAATTTTTGAGGGCAATTTGTAATATATTTTGTACATAAAATGTCATATTTTCAGATTGTTCCACCGTTTAAAGATATATTCACGTCGTTTCCGTTCCTCGCCATGGTTATCCTCCACTATGGTAACACATGGGGTATATACTTCGTAATGACAGCCGCACCAAAATACGTGTCAAGTGCTCTCGGATATAATTTGACTTCAACGGGCACTCTGTCATCACTACCTTACCTTGCGAGGATGATATTTTCTTTAATATTCGGAGCTATTGGTGACAGGTAAAATATATGTAAATTTACTTAATATAAACTTAATGAGTATCTATTATAAAATTTCAGCTCTCAATATATATCATCTACATCCGATAGTAGTGAATGTCGAAAGGGTACATGTGAGAGTACGTAGTAGGTACGGTGTATATTAATAGCTAAAACCGTTTAAGATTTCTGCTATTGGCATCGCCTTCGACGTTTACTCTATATTGAAACATTGAAGTTATCACATATTCATCCTCTCATTTTTTTATTATTACAATTGTATGCAGACCGCGTAGTTGTTCTAGTTATATTTTTTTATGAAACTGATGCTGTCGAACAAATATTTTTTTAGTAACTTATCTTTATATATATATTTTTTTTCTCATAGTATATAAATAATACCGTTATCTTTTTGAATCTCCAATGCACTTATATATCTGCATTCTTAGAATTTAAATGGTTAAATTTATTAGACCCGTCTTCAGCCGATAAAAGCACATAAAATAAATATAACTATTTTATCCACCAAAAAATTAAGTATTAATTTGATTCCAGAATCGTCAAACAGAACGTTGTATCCACGACGTTTATGAGGAAGTTCTTCTGCTTGTTTTCCCACGTGGTGCCGGGTCTGCTTCTCATCGGTCTGGGCTACACGGGCTGTGCCCCCATCTTGTCAGTGGCTCTTATAACATTCTCCATGGGCTCCAATGGCGCCGCCACACTCACTAACTTAGTGAACCACCAGGATCTGGCGCCAAACTTTGCCGGCACCATTTACGGCATAGCCAATGGTATTGGTAACACAGCTGGTTTCATAACACCGCTTGTGACTGCCTACTTCACCAAACATGGGGTGAGTTATTTATATAAAATTATTCGAAATTTTATTTTCAATATCTCATATTAATTTAAATACGATCATACATAATTTATTTGTTACATAATACATATTTTTAATTTCAGAATGGTTTTGCGGAATGGCGGCCAGTTTTCCTCACGGGTGCCTCAATATACATTGCCGCAGCAGTTTACTTCATTCTCTTCGGCACCGGTGAAACACAATCGTGGAATTACGTCGCCCCAGCGGAAGACGATAGGGACAAGAGGCCCAATAACAGCGAAGATACCACCGTCAACATACCAGTTAAAACATAAATATTTTAATATATTTAAGTGTAATTTTAATACACAGACAAATATGACAATTGTACTCAATTTGTACTTTTGGGTCGCTGGAAATACAACCATTTTTTAAATAAAAGAAATACGTACTTAATACACGTGGCAAGAGTGAAGATGGGGATTTAATAGCAGCTGATAAAAGATTTTCTAGTTGAAGTCATTTAGTGACACCAATTTTTAAATAGAACTATATTGTTCTTAAAACACATTATGTTTGATTTAATGAATAGTTTTGGTAAGAATTTTTTAAAAATAATATGAATTAAAAAGTAGAATTAGTTTCCTATTAATAAATGGTAGGATACTTAAAAATATTTAATAAGGATATTTAGATGACCATTTCATAGTTAAGTGATCTCTTTTAACTATAGTAAAAGTACGGAAGCACTGGAAATAATTATGCCAATTATTTTTTCATTTTCTTGTAAATAAAGTTGAAAAATATTTGTTTTTTAATTGATATGTGTGTTGAACGCCAATATTACAAGTGATTGGTATATTTTTTAAATGGCAACATTTTTTATGACTGTGATGAATTGTGTAATCGTAAATTAATGAAATTAAATTATTTTTAACATTTGTGGTTTTATAATTATTTTCTTTTGGAACGTATGATTAACATCGTATGTATATTTGTTTTAAATATTTGTTAATTTTACATAGTAACTTTATTTTTATTCTATAAAAAAAAATAATAAAAAACACAATCATCATATGTGTGGCTAAAGAAGTGAAAATGGCAAAATTTTCTTTTCTTAATTTGTTGACCCTTGGTGTATTTTTTGCACCGTCAATATATTTTGTTTAATAAATTTGTAGTGATAACAAAAAAATCTATTACAAATTGTATCACCGATTCTTCTCGGGTAATCATCTCAGACATTACAAAATATTTATAAATCAGGTAACATTGATTTGAATAAAAAGGCATTTTTAATATCATTACAAATAATATATATTTTTTAATAATTATATCAGTAGGTACATATAGGTACACTATCATACACTATATACACATCTATTTAATTAAAATTTATATTATATATTTATTTGAAACTCTAAAACATACATGACACAATAGTTCTAATGTTACTAATGAAGTAGTCATTAAAATTTTAAAAAGTGGCCGTTGTTATTTCTAACTACTATGCAATATTTAATCAGATTTTTAATAAGAAAAATTTCCTGTACATATTACATTAAGTTTGAAAACTATCCTTACTTCTTTGGAATAACATCACCAAAACTTGGGTTATGGTCACATACATAGAAATTTCAAGGCGGGATTCACACGGTAAGATTATAAAAAATAGGAGTACTATAATAACATAAACAGAGTAAACAAGAAAGACTACACAACAAACTAAGGATATACTTATGGTCACCTCAAAGTAAATATGTTATGTTAGAAAGAAAATTACTCGTTTGTATTACAGTACTACTATTGCACCCTTAATATAGTTAAAGAGTAAAGTGCGTTTACACGTACGATTCCGATTCCGTGTCGGATTCCGAACAGTAGAGAGCCACACCATTTTGTCCGTTTTTCTCAGTTCCATTAGGTGGGTCTCTGTATAAAGGAGGCACAGATTTCGAACGCGTAGCCTTGTCGTCTTTGTTCACGTGAACTGGTTGGAACTTTTTTAAAACCCTTTGATATACCATTTTTCTAGGTGGAACTGGTGGTGGCATGTTTAATGGCTTCTTGTTATTGTTTTGTTCCTTTTCAGACGCATAATCCGGTTTCACTGATGTGGGTGTCGCTTTGTATATATCCGAAGAGAATATGTTGCTCTTTTCTTCGTGAAATATATCCCTTCTTCTATTATAGACCGACGTGTACAGAGGCTCTATGTATTGGCTCGTGTAGCAATTTTCGAAGGAATTTTCGCTAGCCGTTGATTCAGTCGACCGGCTATGAAATGAGTTTTGCGGTTGGTATAAAGTATCGTTACTGCTTGAATCGCTCTGTAATATTATATTTGCCAATGACTTCGATTGATTCAGTTTATTGTTATTGTAGTTTCGAATTCTGCACTTCTCATCAGAATTGTTGGATATATCATCGACGTAGTTATAAGAATTTTGTTGATTAGTCGCGTGTTTGTCTTTGTCTCGATTGTGCACCATCGAGAGCGTTATGCAATTCTTCGTGCACAGGTGAGCAGGATCGAACCGTCTTTTTCGACAACAGTTTACAATGTTTATTTCGTAATTAGTATTACGAGATTTCTCTGTAACATTACTGTGTCCTTCTTCACCCACTTCTAAGCTTTTTGTCCTCGCTGCTTGACGAGACCAGTCATTTCTTGTAAAAATGGTGGCTGCCGGAGTAGTTTTCCCATCTGGTGTTTTATTTTGCGAGGAATCTCCTGAATTCTTAGTCATCTGACCGTAAATGTTCTCATTTTGACAGTTTACTTGGCCGTTTGCACAATAGTTAGGGCTTTTGTTTTCCCAACCAGTGTAAACACGAGAATAATTTGAATTATTTCTAATTTCCGCATGTGTTTGATATTGGTTTTGCCGTTGAATGTTTTCCGTAAACATGGCAAGGTCGTGAATGTTGCTATAAACAATATTTTCTTGACTGGAAACCATGTCGCGTTGTTTATCCATAGCTTCTTGCTTTACTTCTAATAAGTTGTCAGAGCTTTTAGCTCTATTGAAATTTTTGTTAGTAACATTTTTATCAGTTTCTTGAGTTTCAGCATACATACTGTATACTTTTGATGTTCTTGCTGCTTTTGAAACATTGCTTCTTGGCGGTTTTTGAGGCTCTAAGCCAGTAATATACTTCGCAGGACTTTGACCGTAAATATCAGCGGTTGAGCGTTGTACTGCTGTCTTCGATATATAATTTCTGTCATCAATCCCATTTGAGATACCGATATTAATCGTATTATGAACGTATTTTTCTCCCATGTATGGTATTGTGTAAAGTTCTTCATTAACAGTACTGTACATTTCCGCTTTATTGGAATAGATATTATTTTGCCTCTGGGGAATTTTTGGTAGACCATTGACATTGGGGTTTTCATTTGTATAGCGCGAGTTTAACTTAGGATCTTGTTGAATGTTGCAAGTTGGTGCGGACAGACTATGTAAAATATTACGTGGTGCGGGACTGTTTCCCCCGTTACTATTTGAATCATCTTCTGAAAGTGTCAAACCAGAGTCTCTACTTAATGATAATTTTTCTTTTCTGGGTGTCGACAATTCCATGGAATCTAAGGAGATCCCAACTGAATGAAGGCTATCACTCTCTTCAGCACCAGAGTCTAGAAGGGCGTTAGATGATTCAGGGCTTCCGTTTCCGAGAAGACCAGTTACTTGAGGGCCGAAAAGAGCCTCAGCTTTTACTATAAGTAGTTCAACTATCAATGGCACTGCTTTGGGAGCTTTGTCACAGGGAACATTCGGCCACAATAAACTAGGACCAACACAAACACCCAAGTTCATAGGACACATTAGATTAATATTAGATTTCTTAGCAATTGCTTGTAAAAGGCAAACGAAGTACATTAACATGTTGTAATGTGATTTTGGAAGCTTCAAGAGTAAGGACCGCACCGCATTTACTTTTTCTGTTTGAGGCAAACCTGAAATAAAGCAACAATATTTCAAAATCTTCATTTATAACTTATATATTTTATAAGGCTTATAAAAACGGTGTTTTATTTTATTAGTAACTTCTGATATTTGATAGATATATTATAACCTATACTAAATATCATGCAAATCCTTATAATGAACTTACCGAGAACCTGCAGCCAGGCAGGGTACAGTTCAGAAGCGAGGAGAGGCTGAGGCAGTGCGCGAAAGAATTCTTTGACCAGCGCCGCTACAAGCAGGACCGGAGCTCGCTCCAATTCCACACCGCCCTCGGCCCAAGGACCAAGAGCGTCCAACTGCACATTCAACATATATATAAGAATTATAAAAGATAGTATTGAGATAATTACGACAATGTTAACAAATATTTCCTCTTTATACTTTTAATTTTTTGTATACTACGATTGAATCGTAGTAAATGTTGACCAAAAGAAAATTGATAAAATAAAATAATTAGAATAGAAGAGCTCATTTAGCGTCTAATTCTAGTGTGATGACCCACCTTATCCCTCAACAGTCTGAGGGCTTTAGCGTTCGCGCTCCTTCTAAAGACGCCATGCGTGAGTGGTGCCGTGACCCGCAGTCTTTTTAACGCGTGCAGCAGCGCGGGCGGCGGCGTTCCGTTACAGAGACGAGTGAGCGCTACACCGAACAACCGACCGCCGCGTCTGAGTAGACGGAGGCCGCGACCGGGGGGTACGTTACTGTGGAAAGATAAAATATTAATATATTAAGTTTTATGGTCTGATATATTAGTGGAAAATATTCATGTTATAATCGTAATAAAGAAGTAACGACGCATATATTCATTATTGAGACAAATATTAAGCGTAACATAAAAAAATCAATAATTAAGTTTTTTCACCTTTCGAGTGTGGGAAACATAAGGAAAAGACGTTATAAAACTTTCATGCAAATATCTTATAGTCTCTATATCCCTTTTATAAATTATATAAAAATTGTGAATGTGACATATTAGTTATACATAAAATATTTCCTATAAATTACCTTTTTAGACCTTGATTCTTCTTTCGTAACTCAAAAACTAATCCGCATGGATTATTTTTAGCGTTAACATGCTCCAAATCGAAACCATCTTCATTAGATAAAGTTTGCCTTATTTTTGACATCTGAAAAGTTACATGTATTTTAGAAATTAATGGAAAAAAATATAAAAAAAATCGTTAGTTTATATAAATTTAAAGAGTTACTAAAAAGCAAATTGTTTAAACATAATAATTAACAATATAAAAAATTAAACAAAAAAAAAAATTACAGCATTTAGTTATTGTAAATTTTAATAGCGTCAGTATCGTTCGCAATCCCTTCAAATCGATTCATCACAATAAAAGATCGAGAAATATGAAAGGATATTTGAAAGAACATGAAATAATGACAGTGATTTTCTAAAAACCAGCCAATCAATCACCTGAACAGCATGCGGTCGTTCGATGCCTTGCAGGGGGGATAGCGGGGTGTCCCGGGTGGCGCGGATGCAGAGCGTGAAGTCGGCTGGTGCCCCTAACCTGCCCTCCTCACTACCTCCATCGTTTTCCCCCTCAACCTCACCATTATTTTGCAAAACTTGAAGCGCTTGGCGAACCACGCAACGGGCGCTCATTTCTGGATTTATACATACCGTCTTACACTGAAACAATAATATGTGATGTTATTCAAAGAATTGGTAAATCTTGTTTATTCTATTTGACCACTAAAAGTCGATATCACTTGTTTTGATGGCGAATCTATTACATTCTTATGGACAATACTGATATAGATTTTTTTTACAAACAACCTATTAGAAATGATGACGATATTGCAGCTTCTTTTAAATATTGTATCTTTCCGACATACGAATGAAGCCAAATGCAATGCCTAGTTGCGTAATATAATTAGCAATTGTTAAATTTTATGATGTGAATGGAATAATTAAATATTGTATTTTTTTACGCCTACTATCATTATTCACAATGCTTTTCATTTCCTTATTTGAGTTACAAAAATGTTTCACTTTCGCAAGGTACGTTCACTTCAGGCACGCGTGATCTGCCTAACAATGACATCTCAGGATATAGGAATATCCGTGAAAGTGAGACGAATGAAAGTTTTATTTCCGCATCATGACAACACAAATGTACACTTGCCAAGATTTAAAATAAGAAACTTTTAATAGACACTTACGAATTCTATGGAGCTCGTTACATCTTTATAGAAGATTTGAATGTTTGTTGACTTTGGTTCTGAGGCTAGTTGGACAGTTAAAGCATTTTGGATTTTCCTGCAAGCAATCGATGAACCATTAATAACATAATAAAAAAATATTTGTGTGTACACAATATGCCTTAATTTGGGTTCATACCTGTACCAAGTATCTCGAGCAGCTTGTGTGGGATACGTAGCGAGGTAATTTGTGACTCCGCTAACTGTTGGCCATCCGATGAGGAAACCTGTATCATCACTTTCAGGTAGGGAGAGCCACAGTTCTGCCAGCCTTACACTCTCTTTTAACTTAAAACAGTTAGTTCCTCTAGACTTTCCTACTAGCAGTAGGTCACTAAAGAGAAACAAATGGCGTTCTAGCGGTGGGGAGGTGGATCCAAGAGGACATAATTGGACAGGTGCTTCCATTATGAAGGTGCGGGGCGACAGCGTACTGTTGTTGCCACTAACTGTGCCGCCGATGTCCAAACTTGGACGTTTGCGAAGACTTTTGGACTTCTGGAACCAAAAGTACAGTTTACCTTTAACTACATTCTTACAGAAATACATAAGTTGGGCCTTAAGGGCCATGAAGATTCCATGAGCTATTTAATTATTTTAGGATAGTAATTCACATAACGAAAGCCTACCATTTCTCACCTCAAATAATAATTGTGGGATATGTGGGGTTAAGAAAGAGAAAGGGCCAATAAAAAACTGTTAATCTCGAAGTTGTTTCGGATTTACCTCTATTGGCAACCTTGTGTAAAGCTTTGAATCCAATATTTGACGTGCAAGTGTAACCGTGGTGTGGAAAATCAAGTCAATTAATTGTTTACCTGTCCATGAGATGCGAGTGCTGATGGTGCGTCCGCATCGTGCAGTGCGAGATAGTCGTGCGGGAAGAGGTCCTGCACGCGCTCGAGGTCCGACAGTCTAGCGGCGCGCCGCCGACCACAGCCCCCACCCACCAGCCGCTCGTATTGCGCGAGACGTTCGATCTGATAAATTATACACGTTATAAATTTATGTATCCTTTTTTTAAACATTTTTGATTGATATTGTAATAGTGACTCAAGCCACATAAGAAGATAATGCTCCGTTAATAATGGTAGCATATTAGAATATGCATTTAAATAAACTATTTACCTACAAAGACATCAAATGGGAACATCTAATTTTAATGACAATGAAATTGTTGGATGTTTTGATTCATTGAGATAAGGTAGTGTATAGTTTACTTGCACTAGGAAATATGTGCCCTTCAGGATTACAGAGCCAGCGGCTCAGTTTGATGTATAGTGATATTTCAACTATGCGGCCGCCTGAGGCATTCGACCATTACTTCGAATTATGAGCCACCACTTACGCTCGCTGCGCTAGATAAATTATACAGGCAATCTCAGCAAACAGATATAAAGTGATAAGGACTTGAATAGGATACTTGATTTGTTTAGGCTTTATGGTTCATTAGCGAGTTGTATCGGGAGGCAACGATACTAATCTATATTCTAATAGCATACGGAGTCCTGAGGGAACTTCCCGAGTCCACAGAGCTCCTCGAGCGTGTCGGCGACAATGCCACTGTATTATAACGCAGGCCGTGAGACTTTTTACTGTTCATTGTATGTATCCACAATTTAAAATTACCGATGCATACCAAGATAGATGAGAGTTTAAATATACATTTAAATGAAATTGAATTAGGTATTTTATAAAAGAATAAAGTTTAGGTTTAGGGTTTTAATGAGTTGTGAAAACGTTGGCAAATAATCGATATCTACGTTTTAAAGGTTCAAAACTCATAACGTCTTCTGAGATCAAATTCCGCTTATTCTGATGTTATAATAACAATAATAAATATTTTATTAATTTATAATGAACAAGATAATAATACATTAAAGCGGTTTATTAAAAAACTTTTCGAATCTTAAATGAAATACACCGTGTGACGTACGATACTCGAGAGCTTTTTGCTTATTTTTTGCCTATAAGAAATATATGAGATATTTGATTACCTCTATAATTTGCGAAGGTGTTATGTTTAGGCTTCGGGCATATTGAGATATTGACAGCACTTTACTGTGTGTAAGGCTGACGCTTTATTGAGGATTAGCAAAAATTTTAGACTATAATAAAGGTTTTAATAAAATACAAGCACATGACAAGAAGTTACTCGGCTGTAAGTGATTGTACACGCCCCACTGTCGTTATTATTTGGGTCTTGTGGCGTTATAAATAAAGATTGTAATTAATATTAAGTACATGTAAGGCCTTTGCCCCGCACCTCCAAGACTTGACAAGCCCGTTACATGATCTAATTTGTGGTGATTACATCAATACGTGATAAGTGTGTTAGTTTTTTGATAACCAATTTACGATCACTATCGAATTGGGCCGGTGTTATTTACTGTTTTACAATTATTGCGCTGCATATTTAACTTACGTACAAACTACGATGAACTTATCATGTACTTGGGTGTAAAATCAATATGAACTTAAAAAAATATTACACAACTACCCACAGAAGTTAATAGACTACAGTTTCCTGTTATATATCAGTTTAAGAGACTTATTTTTCGAAGAATCTTTATGTAATCGAAGTTTCAACCGCTGTGAGATGCTTTGAAAGCGATAAGCGTATTGTTACATAAACATTATTAAGATCTCCCTATCTTTTCTCTATTTCACTGCAAGTTTAGACGGATCGATATTATTTATTTGATTTATCGAAACCAACAGTCTACCAAGAATTCGGGCTAACAAATAAGCTCGTAAAGCTTATCTGGAGACGTAACACGAAACTGC
Organism: Danaus plexippus; assembly: GCF_018135715.1. Taxonomy (NCBI): domain Eukaryota; kingdom Metazoa; phylum Arthropoda; class Insecta; order Lepidoptera; family Nymphalidae; genus Danaus; species Danaus plexippus. The sequence goes on along the minus strand of NC_083548.1, from coordinate 3,968,929 downwards.
ACTTTCTAAGTCAAATGTTTACTTCATAAGCGTTGACGGTAACGTTGCTCTTTTAGATAACACAGACCGACCTAAAAACGGATAAAACATGAGCATGTGCTGCCCGTGCTTTATGGCTATGGCTGGCTTTTTACAAATTAGCATTATCTCTAATCATTTCCCGTTCGAATGGACACGCCTCAGTCGTATGTTTTAAATGAGCCTCGTGAAAGCCCGTCAAGATAAAAACCCTTTTCGTCTTGAACGTTAATGTTTGAATGGACATTTTATTTATGTATTATATAGCGATTCGATTTTTCCTTATTATAATGAAACTGTATCAGTAATAAAATATATAAAGAGTATTATATAAACCGGAAAGAAACAATTTATCGACAAGTATGTCAATAAAATTCCACGCATTAGTCAGTTAGTTATACATCAATAGACGTGTAATTATATAAAACTATTCAAACTATTCTATTCAATATTCTATACTCTAACAGTATGGATTTCTAAGAATCCACTTGGAATCACCACAGAGATAAAGTTGGTCGGAAATTGTGAAGGTTTGCTGCTGAACAGGTAATACAATAACTAAGTTTAAGCCTTTCACTTTTCTACACATAACACGCATTAAAAATGCCCTACAAACTAGAAATCAAACATATATATATATATATACGTCATTTTTTTTGGTACTTGAAGCAGACACGTGCGAATAAAATAATAATAAAGAGAAATTTGGCACATTAAATTATGTAACATTGCTTTTCCGTAGTGGAATATATTCATAATAAAATTTAAAGTCAACACTACTTTTTATAAAATACAAACGACCGAAAGTGTTTATTATTTATAAATGGAATTTTAAAGGGAAAACTTGATCATCATCATCTGTTATGGTAACAAAATGAAAAAATTTTGCTTTACATCATAACTCGCAAAGATCTAAAAGTTGTGGTGTAATTATAACAAAGTTAGCACATAAGAATCCTTATAAATAATTATAAACTTACGTTGATGGTTATTAACTGTAATTCAGGCCTGGAAGTGTTACAGGTTCGTAGAAACAATAATTAGGGTGTGATTCACGTGGAATGTAAGGCGTCGACGCATTTCAAAGCGGCTTACAACGGAATTTAGCATGGCTTAGATAAATCTGATATATGGAAGATTGAAGTATTTGTAATGCGGAACAGGTTTTTGGATTCTGGTTTTGGTAAGATGGATATATATAATGGATGAATTTGCAAAATTGACAGATGAAACAATTTTGCAGGTTCGATAATTGTTCGGACACTACCTATTACTGGTCACCATTTAATATTTTAATTGCAGTAAGTGGTTTAAATTTGCTAACTTTTTATAAGTACTATTCGTAAAAGAAAATTATTGTTACATAATAAAAAAAAAAATTTATCACAAATAGTGTTTAATTTTTTTTTATTAAAGTTATTAACAAAAAATAAAAATAATAGTAACCAAATTATACCAAGAGCTACCAATTGTAATACCTAACACAAATAACAATCTCCTAAAAACCTCTTAGCAATTACCAGATATCATAAATCATAAAGAAAGCAGTTACCAAGGAAGACATCAAGCGTGGAATTTTCAATTGGGAATGATTTAGGGCTGCGGTATCGAAATAATGCATTCGGGCCGAATCATGCCGTGCTAGAGGTCAGTGACCTCCTTACCCTCCTTACCCTTCTTGACTGCGACAATGATCTTGTCCAAGATGCAAGACATATTCTTTATATTTAATATTTAATCTGGTTCAAAATATGAATATTAAAAAAAAACTAAACATTAAGAAATTTGTTTACTAAATATTTAAAACTTGATACCTGGAAAATCTGCAACAGTTTTGAAAGTATTTCAAATAAAAACTAAGACTGAATCTACAGAAAAGAAGATAGAAACGAAAAATCTTAAAGTTTCCACTAGAGGGGCGTAATATTTCGTAATTACTCATAAATAAACCAGAAGGAAAAGTGCGTTGCTCCGTTTTGAGATATGTTAATAACGTAAAACACAAAGGCGTCTCATCAACAGCGAGCCATCACAAACACATGTTAATTTAGCCCACATATGACCCTGCTTGGTAGTAACGAGATCTAATAAGCAAATGAAATTCAATTTATTGTTAATGTACGTATATGTAACAATATTTGTGTTCCATTGTCCATACGTCGTAATGAAAGGCTTATAAATTATTGCCAAATACCCTTGGGATGAAATGCGTGTGATAGTTTAAAAGTACATAATCTGTCGATATAGCTTTTAATTCAACGAATCTTTAGCAACTATTGGCACATAAGTTGAATCGACACATCTATTGCTTAACAATTAAATGGCAAGCTCATAGAATACGCATCATTACACATTAACAAAACAAAATATATTGAAAATATATTTTGAGTGACGGCATATCAAATCGAGTTATGTAATGATTAGGGTAACAATGGAGCGAACGTCAATCACGCGTTGGAGACGATTTTAAATAAGTCCATGGGAGAAAGCAAGTCGCCTCGGGATTTCGGATAATGTACTATGAGTTGCTTGTAAAGGTAAGTTAATTAAGGTTATTCGGGACCGCGCCCTAAGGTCACTCGCGTGGCCGCCGGCGAGTTCGTTGCCGTAACATCGACTATATTTTTTTGACTCCTATTGCTTCATCACATTTACGCATGTCACACGATTTTCAATCACCAGTTAATTTTATTTTGTAATCCTCATCTATATTTAAACATAAAATATTTACAGTTCATTGTCACCGATTCACTGATTTACTATTACGTCTATTAATAATGTAGATTTTTGTGGTTCAATTAACTTATGCAATAATGGCATTACTAAGTCGGTTATAAATTATTTCTAAAAATAATGTACTATAAAGCGTAAAATCCCAACACCGTTAAAATTTCTTAGAGGATTTGTGTCAATTCGTGATACATTGGCTTGATACCCGACTGTAATTTACTACCTGTCACTGAAATTTAAAACCCATTATATTGAAAAGAATTTTAAAACTAAAGAAGTTGTTAAGTTGCTCATAATTAAGGCGCTATAAACATTAAAAATTTAAAGTAGTGAATTAGGCAAGAGATGAACACGACTGTTGTTTATTTTATTTATGTATACAAGATAGTTTTAATTACGCAGCGTTTTATATTTCTTGTTTTCTTGAAAATAAGTTACTGTAAAAGTTGGTAAAAGTTGACAACTAGACGCATTAAACCATGAGTAAGTCACCGGTTTCCCGCTTTCTACTTGCGCAACATAGTTTTTCACTAATTTGCTTTACACCATGGACTACGACGCGAACTACTGCCCACTAAAATGTAAATTTTTTCTTTTATCTCCAAAATGTATATATTGTTAATAAGACTTTGTTATAATTCGATGAGATATTATGAAGCAGACAGAATATTCTGTTCCATGTAATCATTGAAAAGTAGGTTACGTTCGTGTTAAATGAGAAAGTGACAAAAATATTGACGAGGAAATTAATTTAGCATATTGCATGGGTAACATCTACCGTCCTACTTTTTGTATTACATAAGCAACTATCGAAATATACTCATTGGTTATATTTTGTGAAGGAAGTATCCACATATGGTCATTATAAAACAATTCGTTTGCCAAAACCTTTGTTACGATAACATCTTTATTTTTACTAACAAGCCGTGTCATTATGATCACACAAGAGATGAGGACTGACATTTTTAGTGATTACTTTAAGGAACATCAGACTTTTTGGACTTTTGCCAAGCTAAAATAAAGTTATGAGCGTAACACGGCGTGATGGGCAAAAACTCAAATGATGTAGGTGTTGGGTGTATGAGATCGATATTTGATTTTTTTTTGTAATTACTTCCATTTCTATAAAATTAATGTTAATAATTTGACGATAATTTATTTTGTTTTTTGAATCTCGCCAAAAAACAAGATGTTAACCTTGAAATTGATATGTAGGTATATATAATTATTGAATGTTCATATTGTATAAAAAACTATGACAACTTCAATCAAACCAGTTTTCATTAAACCTGAACATATTAAGTTATTTAGTTGAATCATTATTATTATTTATTATTGCAAACCCTGACATAAGTACTGTTACAAAAACCTAATTACTCTGAATGAGTGGTAAAATCATTTCATATAGATAATTTTCTTCATATATTATTATCTCTTATAGAATAATTTTGTTGCAAATATTTTTTATTACAATTAGGACCAAAATATGGATATTATTAAAGTTTAATCTAAACTAAATTCCCGCATCCGCCTAAATATAAATTAACGAACATTAGGCAGATCGCTTGGAAATTGTTACGAGGGTGCTCATGGCCGTGTCGTGGTTCCCGGAACAAGGTCTATTTAAAAGATCATAATTAACACTTATTGCCAAAGCATAAGATTAATATTTGAATAGCAAGAGTTTATGTTTTCGTTTCATAGTGACGAGTGACACCCACAAAATTAGCTGGTTCTAAGGGCACGATGTCATTACATCATTATGAACTGGATGTTTTTTTGTTGCTGTACTGTAAGGAATTATAGTTAAGAATATTTTGATTATAAGGATACCTTCCGAGAATTACTATTTAAATGTGTGCGTGTCTAAAAGTCGAACGATCGTAACAATAAAACGTAATATAAAAACTGTGTTCCATATTACGACTAACAATTTATGAAAAACAGAGAGAATCAATTAACACTATTTTTAATAGTTATAAGGATAGTTGGCCATTACTAACGGAATTCATTGTAACCATCTGCAGCCAAGTCGAATTCGGTGACCAAATTTAATTCAATTAAATTTTTCGATTACGGGTCTTGTTGCATCGAGTCCAATATGAGTCATTCATCTTGGACGTTGTTTCTCAGGCAGCGGTTTAACATAAATATGTGTTAATGTAAACTAGTAACTTATGAGGAAACGACGTTATAACGTTGTAGTAGTTTCCTTATAGAACTGAATTTAAGATATTCTTTTTAGATCTGATGTAATTACCATATTTCAATCGACTTTTTTACTTTGTGTTATGACACCCATAATAGAAAAAAAATCTTTGGCTAAAATTCGAAACTTTTTAGTTGTCAATGTTGTTTTAAGTGAGGTTGCTTGTATATTTTTTCTTTAAGAAACGTCATGCTACAATTTCCTCTTGAATAAAAAATCTAGTTTTAGCGTATTATTAGGATCATCTTTTATTTTAGTCACGTACACGAATGCACATTTAAACTGGTAACAATTATTCGGGCAAAAAGTTTTTAGTTGATTTGCTTCTTAGAATAACTCTATCGTTTAATAACATTTTGAACAATGGATTGAATTTGTAAAGAGAAACTGTCTACGAACCGTGTTTAGAATCAATAAAATTAGCATAGCTACTTTTATGATAACCGAAATGGGACTAACATACATTCGAACCATAAAGTTTTGTTGATACAGAATTGTTTTTTTAAATGCAGAGTCCTTGACGCTTAGAAAACTTTTTTCTTGCCCCTTTAGACTGTTATACATATGAGCAGTAAATAGCAGCATAAATCCCCTAAGCTCGTGCCTTCCAGTAACGCTACTTCCTACGTGATTTCATTATATTTTTGCGTCGTGTGGGAATCTCTGATGCACAATGACGTTCACATTAGACTCTTCGATCGAATGCACCTAGAAACTATTCCTTGAACGCAGAACAATGGTTTGTAATTTTGTAATGTCTTCTTATTACTTGGCACTCATGACGCAAGCTTGTACATACATATTGCTGCTGTGTAAATACTCCTAAGCTCATTATTCATACAAAGCTTCGCAATTTTAATCTCGTACGCGCCTGAATTGACTAAATGGCCATATTGTTTTTAGGGACAATTTAAATATAATGGTTAATATATTAATATACAAAACACGCATCATTTTATTCATTGAATCAATTGTTTTCATTGTAATAAACGTTTTGAACAACAACATATGAAGAGTATCTGAAAATATAATTGAATGTTGTTTAGATTAATTGAAAATTATTAATATATTTAAGGAAGCAATAATTTTATTATGAATTATGGAAATTTAATAGAAAATCAATTACTATTGGAAAGGATACAACGAAACAGCCAGTCGTTAGCAGCAACAATTTATTGCTCTTAGATTAATTTTACTGTGTTTCCTTTCTGCTGCGCAATCATAAAAAATATTTATAACGTAGTTTCTTATTTACATTTTAATTATAAACCTACCGATAATTTATATTTGTAGCATATTATTAAGAAAATATTACTCAACTTTGTTAATTATTAAAAAAATCAACAACGTTGTTGTTTTTCAACGGAATAGCTTTTTGATAAATTATACAAATAAATATTCGATACGAAAAACACCATAAATATTCCTATATAAAATTAATTTCTAAACCTGTCACAAGACTTGTGTGAGTGTATAATAACTTCACGAACTGCAAACAAATGTAAATGATTCTATCATATATTGTTTTCATAGAGTATCTGTTGGATCTCAGCACTACTGTTAGTATTCTTGTATCAAAACATTCCTTTGGTAAGGCACGATAACATTAGAAATTCTATTTGCGAAGCGAGAGAATACGGTTTGCGTGACTCGTCACATGAAAAATTTACACGTATATTTTTATATTTTCTACCTGCTTGATTGATATCTATATGAGGCTATTTTACTGTTTACCATCAGCATATAATGTAAGGCCGTATTTTCCTTTCTATAATGTTAGAATAGGTGTGTACAGAAATTTACCCCAAAGGCAGTTAGTTACTTTATTAAATTTTTGCATCAAAATTAATATTACTGTAAAGTTCAGCGATTAATTGTTGTTTGCATCAATGTGAAAGTGAAATATTTCACTCTAATTATCGACAATCAAAATAAATAGATATATAATATAGAAATACATAATTCTAAAACAATTAAAAATTAATTGATGAAAAAAAAAAAACTCAGCTGAACCATTTTGTTCCATTTAACAACGAAATAAATAATTTCAAATAAAAATAGGGAGTGGTAAGTTAAGTAACAATTATCCTGTTTCCTTTACAAACCTACTTATTAAGCTATTATTTATTAAAGATCAGGTAAGAAGTGTTCTCCTCCAGTGGCTTGTTCACTTGAAGGAAACCTACTTTAATTGTTTTAGAAACATCATTCGTTTGCATCTTTAAAACAATGATACGTATCTTCATTTAAACTCGTTTAAGTTTTGCGTTACTTGGAACAATATAGATAAGCTGTAATGTAAGCTGGTCTATAAAGTTTTAATGTTAGTCTGTCTGAGGCACATTAGCTCGGAAATTTGAATCTGACTATAATTTAATGAAGGAACGTGATCTCGACCATATTATTAAATTACAATAAAGCTTTTAATAATGTTAGCCTGACCCGGTCCCATGTTACATTTCTTCGAAGTTATTAGGTACATTATGAATTTTGATTAATAAGAATAAGAAAACATTATATGTAATTTGATATTTATGCTGTAAACATACGTATACACACTTCAAACAGTGCGTTCATTTATAGTTTAAGCCCGTATATTAACAAAAATGCATTATTTCACTATACATTTTTAATGTATACTATTCTGATCGACTTATAAGGCATCCTACACATGTTTTACGAATAGCAATTAAATGCCATAAAAGGGGGCAGCTGCAATTGAATAGTTGCATAAGTATAGCTGAATAAAATTATATATATATATAAAATATTTATTTTTTTAAATTCAATAAAAATATAGCACTTACATGCATCATATAAAAAATGAGGGTAGGGAATAGTCCAATTTAAATTCACTAGCACGAAAACATGATGGCGTAGACGCTTGTTTACAATACACCGGTTATTAAAAGAGCTTTGACAACCGTCTGTGCGTACGGTTCGATTAAGACTGACACGAACGCCCCACGCGATGCGTATGCGCACCGTACAACAATGGGTCTAACTAACGCTAATAAATATTTTAATTTATACCAGGCTATAGCTTAAAGCCTTTTTTATTTGTGAAAGTATTTTTCTATATTAATCACGTCTAATATTATAATATATTGTTTAGTTAAAAAATGGCATTCATATTTCTAGGTTATGGTATACTTTCTTTGGATGATATATATAATGGTAAATTTTTGATATCCTGCTCTCGGCTATAGTACCTTTTGCTTGACTTTATTATAAATTATAGAATAAATACTGTTAAATGTCAGTAGAATGTTTGAAAGTTTCCGCTTTAATTTCTTTATAACGCTAAATGAATATCTACTGTATAGGAATTAAAATTAACCCAATAATTCATTGTAGAAGTACTTATATAAATGTCATTTTCCAAATAACTTCGGTTTTTGATATAATTAACTATAATACTCCTTTTCAAGAAATATTATTAAATATAATTTTAAGCTAATCATGGAACTAATTTTGTTTAAGTATACACTTTAAATTTGTCAGTATAATAATTTCATAAATATAATATACAATAGTTGAGAAGTTCTTTACTCTTAAATAAAAAAGCCATTCACTCTTTAGCATTAAATAACATATAGTATTAATTATAATCCTGATACAGTAGGATAACATTCCATACTCAATGTACTATACTGTACTGTTTCAAAACCTTATACCTCTCAATACGATTGCGTCTTAGATCTATATTGCAATAATAATAAAAATATATTCTCGAAGTGACAAAACGTATAATATAAATCATTGTTGTAATATATCAATGGGATAAAGTAACAGGCATTTATAATGAAAGCGTTCGTGAGTGTTGGGCAGCGTTTAGCTTGGCACGCGCAATACCTGTTAAGCGTCTTACAAGCGGATAATATCCTGCCACTTAACAGTTTACGTTATAATTTAAGCCCTACATAATATACAAATAAAATATATACTGCATAATTTTTTCATAGTATCTTTTAATGTGAAATATTGATTTTTCAACTGATTTACGTTTCAATTGAAAATATTTGTTTGGTGTTGATCCGTGTGTGGGAGCCTTAACAGTAAGTGGAGTGTGTCATACTACTTATCAATCATAGCCTCACGTTCAGATTCATCACGCCAGATCTTAAGATTACAAAGCAATCGTTGACCGACTATAAGATACGTTTAAGACTGAAGCTGCCAGTTCCACGCCAATTAAAAATACGAAAGTCATATACCATCTATGAGTCTATAAAATTTATATAAGACCTATAGGTGACTACAAGCTGGCTTCCAGTTGTGTCGAAACTTCCGACAGCTTACAACAGACTTCTTATAACTATCAGCAGCTTATTTGGTTGTCAACTGTGCCAGTTGTATAATATTTTATTATGTAATAAGCATATAAATATCGGATGTGTTGTCAGATTTAGTGAAATATTAGAACATTAACATTGGATATTACTGATAGATATAGCTTGTGACGTTTAGTAAAATTAAATTATTTATTGAAACTTTTGACTCTACGTGGTATTATTTAATTTGGAATTTTTAAAATATAAAATAAATGTAACATCATCCTTTATATGAACGCGTCCTATATTCTAGAGAATTACCCCGTCTGTTTCAATTAAACGAGATAAATTGTATCAATGACCGTTTTACAGCTGTAATTCGATTACCAACCGCAAGTTACGACCAGCATCTCAAACTAGAGATGTTCTTTTACTGATTTTCAATATTAATTAATTTCGTGGCATATCAGAAGTATGTTAATGTAACATGGGTTCCTTGAGCTTGGTGGTTCAGATTTATATTTAAATAAGAGAAAGATGTTAATTATTTTCATTTAGATCGATACCAGAATTGATTTATTTTAGAACTCATTTGAATAATCAGCTAGTAGGATATGATATGGCCTTTATAGCTAATTTGTTATTTTCTGTTAATATCGAACTCTATAATTTCACATTCCTAAATAAATCTCTGGTCTACATAAATATCGGCTGGCAACTTCATCAATTTGCGGCACGAAGCGCTTAAAACATATGTCATAACCAAAGCTGTCTAAAGTAGGTGCCGACATAAAACGCACTGAATCAACAATAGACTATTAATTCAAATTTTGCAACATTATCATTTAACACCCCGAGCTTCCTATTGTGTGACAACAGCGATCGACAAAATGCTTACAATGATTATAATGTTAGTTTTTGGGTCACGGCTCTTTACATTTCTTGAATTGTACATTATTTTATAATTTCATATCTAAATCAGACTTCAAAACTGTTGACAGATGTACTTAATTTAGAACTTAATAAAAATAACGAACGTATTCATGGATATACCACCTGACATACGATTAAAAACTTGTTTTTTTAATCATCTGGTTCATCTAGTATTAATTTATGAAGGACATTGCACATAAATGCTATGACAATTGTTTTTTTATACATCTATTAATAGATACTCGTTGTCGAAGACCGACATTGTTAGCCGAGGACAGGCAATATGCGGAATAATAATTGCTAAGTAACTTTTTACTTTATTTCGAAATTGTTCAAAGCCCAGTGTACGTAATTCTTTAATCCGCAAAACTAAACAGACATACTATTAGTACGATTTGCCTCGTTGACTTAAAAGTCAACCAATATAGGTATTGCGCTAAGGGGACATGTATCCTGTTAGCAGTGGTCTCTTAATCATAAAAGTTTAATAATTTTGATTGTTTTTCCTGACAAACTTTTCTTATACGTTAATATATTATGTTAATTTATATGTAAATTCTTCACAAAAAAAGTCTCCAACAGGTTTTCAAATTTTTTTTAATGTTTTCCATTTCAAAAGCAGTTAGCTATAATAAATTTCTGCCTGCAATAATTTCGTTGTCACGATCATTAAGAAATTGAATTAATCCATCACGAAATTTATTTGGGAAATATGAGAGCATTGTTACTATATTCGTTTTATGATATAAAAAAGCATTTATTATTTCAAAATATTTAGCAGATTGTAACTTGATTAATATACAAAATGTTCTTTATTTTTTTTACTCGTACACATATAAAATGAAAATCGTTTTAGAAATCGCAATGTTTAGAGAATTTAACCTTGGTTTGTAAGCGTATAATCTAGATATATTAAAGAAAAGGTCCACAGCAATGATAATAACATCTAGCGGTAGTAAAATACAACAGGCAATTTATAATAATTCTCATTGGAGTTTATGTGAACCGGATAATAGAAAATAGGTCGGTAGGTTTAGTAACAAGCGGTCATTTTAGACTTATTATCCAATCTTCATTCCTATTACATTATCAGTTTGTATGAAACTTTTGCGTGGACATGCGTGATATGAAAAGCTAACGGTGCAAGCGTTTCTTGTATCTTATTTAATAATATTCATATTATTTTTTCTCTGTAACTAGCACACTTTTTATTCCTATTGAGTGTATGTTGAAGTTTGAATGTAAATGAATCATATTATTAACCTTCTATTGTTTAAACAAAACTAATTTTTCGCGTCTTCCAATATCAAAAGCTATTTATAAATTATAAGCAAGTCATCATGTCCAAATCCAATATACATTCCCTTATAATAATCAGCAACTTTAATGTCAGTACTACTAACCTGATTTATATTTGATACACAGTAATGGATGAACTGGTTTCTTTTAATACATTGATTTCAAAGATAAGATTTAGGGTAACTTTTTTAAGAATTGAATCTTCGAGATCCACATAGTAATTCGGTACAGATAAATAACAATGACTTAGTTTCTTTTATACAATAAAAAGTAGTCTAAATTACTTTATATTACATCAACTACCCCGCCATTCAAAGTCCTGTCAAAATTAGTCCAGATGTTTGGAATTCAATCGAAAGAAACATTGAGACTGATAAAAATTAATACCTAAATGTAATATACAAGCATATTCTATAAGTAAAAAGCTTTTTTTTTATATTACAAATAGACATTTTTATTTTCCGTATTATGGATTATCTTCATAAATCTAAAATTCTAAATTATTATATTCATGATGATTAATTTGACGTCGAATGCTATTCATTAATTTTGAATGTACGGTAGCCAAATGATAAATTTAATTCCGAACAAAATTCCTTATACCTTCAAATGTAACCACTAAAACATTTTTGTTATTATCCACGGCGCTCCGACTCCCGGCTATCATTGTAACGAAAGCGCTTTCTCCAATAAATACAAATTACTTATTTCGAAAACAGATACGCAGTCACAAAAGTGAAGTTACGAGATATTTAAACGTTGTTAAGTTTAAATCTATCTAATATACCCACAAAGAGTCAAGGCTATTTTTTTTTTTTAATTTTATAAACAGAAAGGTATGTATCAAGGAAGTATTGAATACAAATGAGGCAATAAACAGTGACAAATAAAATTTGATAGTGAAAAAGCTTTAGGATATATTAAAGTTTCTCATCATCATGCGTCGTGGCGATGCAGACGCATTAGCCATGCGAGTGGGGCCCGCAGCGGCACTACAGACCTGGGTTTGTTAGAACTTAAAACGTCTCCAGCCAGGCGATTGTAGTCCTTATTACAATGACATAAGTGTATTAAAATATCTATTGGACCGCATAAAGCTCTGACCCATGACCACACAATCGACATCGATATGCCCATTTCAGGAGTTTGGTCACGAACTTACGCATGCCACTTTAGAAGGTATATCGACGTTGACCGATGGTTATGACGTTGGAATAACTATGAATAGACTTATTAAGTTATGAATACACAAAGCTAATAACAATTTTGTAATATATAGTGATTTCTATTGTCCTTCGTGTTTGTTTTATAAAATTAATATTTAATAAGTGTTTAATGCCTGCTTTCAAGCTTACTCCTTCCTTAATTTAGAAACATCCGCGGCGGTTGGCCGTTTGTATCTTATTAAAAACAATTTGAGTGCACACCATTAAAACATTCATATAGATATGATGCACTAAGAAATAAATAATCTTGAAATGTAAATTATGGGGTCATACTTCAATGACGCTGTTAATAATTATTCATATCATATTGATTGCCGCCATCAATCTGTAATGGTATGATTCAAAAAAATTACTCTATTTATTTAAAGTCCAGAAATATCGGTTGTTAACATTTAATGGGTATGGATGCACAGACGTCATTATTCCGACCTATCTTTGGTAACAAATGATGATTTCAAGTTTGTTAATGAGCTGAATAAATCTCGGTGCATTCAAAGGGATCACTTTCACTCAATGATGAACATCAGACGAAATCGAGATTAAAATGAGTTCGCTTATGTTTGACGCACATTGTATTAGCGTAACAAGAGTAGGCGCATAAATAATGTATAGAGCCATCGAGATTCATTCAATTAAACTAATAAGACGAACCTCAAAAGAGTACTCTACAGATTATTTCTATTCAACCCATTAATGAAGCACCAAAGACATGGAAGATTATTAAAATACAATAATAAAAAAACACAAAACATCAAATGATAAGTAAAGACGCAATCGACGTTAATTATTTCTCTGGTCTTATTAAATTATAATTTCAAGAATATATCATGCGATAATAATTTTAGTTGACTGTAAAGAGATTTTATTTTTCAGATTTTGACTTCCGAACTTGATTGGCGATATTGGATTTCAAGTTTGGCGGCTCCTCAACCCACTTTATAAAAGAGCAAAGGGCCGACGCAACTGTTCGTGTTGCGTAAGAATGTGTTGACATATAGATAAAGAAACTTAATTAGTTTAAATTTATTATACTTTCATATGAATTTTATTTATTTTTTCAAGATATCTATTTCAAAAGTTTATTTTTGCGATGATGTTTATGAAAGTCTTTTCACCAATGTGTTAAGTAGGTGCTTCAAAGCTGAAGTCACAAGTGTTATAATAAAACAGACTTATAAGAGGCCGCCGTAGGGGATCACACTCCGAATGCTAGTTATGAAACGCCTGTAATAGATAACGAACATTTACGACAAGCGATATTTAAAATGTATTAGGGGCTTACCGCGTGAATGCCACTACATGATGGAGAGGGACAAATAAGATACGAGCATAACTCAGCTTTCACTTTTAGGGCTCTAAGTTTATAGCATGAGTTTCATTTATAAAAAGAAGGCTCACCTGGTGTTTTGTGTGATTTTTTTAATGTTTAGATTTCATCACGAGGAGGGCCAGTTTTATAATTCTTGTAATTAGCAGATTGTCTACACAACAAAGTCCAACGGCGGGTTCACGCATGTCACAAAGCGGGATGTTTACTCTCGGTCGGACACAAAAACACGATACAACTAACATACAACAGATTCCCTATGGTTTCGTTACCCCTTGTTAATGATCACAGTGCAATCTTGACAGAATTTTTAAACATTCAAGCGCTACTGTAATTGTTTGAGGCAGTTTGAATTTCACTTAATGGTGGAAGACACTTGTGAAGTTATTTTGTTTTTACTTTTTTAAATATTTTCCACAACAAAAACACTTTATTGTGTTTTTTCATTGTTCAAAATCTTGTTGCACATTCCTGTTTGTTTAATGATAACCGTTATAACACTTTTAAACTAATACCACCGACTTAAAATGACCATTCTCGGAAAAGATATAAAGTTCTAAACAATATTCTATAGAGGAATTCTTATCATGCATTCCTTGTATAGGGAGAACTTTCTCTGATAATGCTATGGGATTTAAGTGTCGTAATCTCTAAGTTGACCGCCGCTTCAGCGTCCAAATAATTACCTCTCTCATATTAATTATGTCCTAGAACTTTCTAATGCCGGAGATAAATAGACTGAAGTAATTGGTGGTACGTTTAATGAGACGGCTATGGGCATTACTCAGACGGATCACCACAGACGCCGTCTTCAAGAAAATCCTGTGTTACCACTTGCGATGATTAAAACAAGTTACAGTATGTATACACTTTTTTATAAATACTTACTTTTAATAGAATTTACGATAGAAAAATATATTTATTGCATCAAAACATCGGCGTAAAAGTAGGCCAAATGTATCATTAAATTATCTCGTTTTTGCTATAATGAAAGACTTTAAATCGTGTTTTTGTCAGCTAAAGTTCATTTTAACATTGCAAGTTATGGTAACGAATTTATATAATTATGTTGTGTAATACTGTAGATTTAATTTTATATTTTTTTTTTATTTTACAAGATTAGTTTTTTTATTATTTTGTACATAAAGTTAAATATTTGATAACAAACCACTAATGCAGATTTCTACATAAGATATACATAAATATTATAACTCAATACATTACCATTGTTATGTAAACAGCAAACAACTATCATTATACGGCACTTACCTGAAAAGAGAAAATAAATTATTCATAGGCGGAACAAAATAACGTCATACATTATAGCAAATACTTCCTTAATTATGATTTTATTAGGCAATACCTTCATTAAATTATAGGAATATTAGGCCACAATAGGGAACAAAAGACAAAACAGCAAACATATCTGTCTTTAAAAGAATAGGAACATATTTATTTTGATTGAAGCAATAAACAAATAGTTTAGAATTTTTAACCTCAATAAAATTCGTATAAAATTAATTTGCAAAGTTATTACTAATAACTTTTTATTTTTTACACCCTAAAACGTCAAAGTGCGCATATTCTCTTTGTTAAATGAGTTCCAGACGAATTGAAAAATAAAATTCTATTGTAAAAACCTAAAGAATATTCTAATAAACGCAGGCAAATGAATATCACGTTTGTTTAACAACGTGATCAGGCACGTGATAGACTCCACTGTTCCATTGAGAACAAATTAGTATTTCTTCTTGATAATAAATGTTATTAGTAATTTCCCAACATATAGCAACTTCCGCCGACCGACACGTGCACATTTTCTAATGCAAGTGCTTATTACACTCGACAGCTTTGTTTTTACATGTTTTTAGTTTATTTATAACATAGATGAGAAAATGTTGTATTATAATTATTTACGCCTGTATTACCGTAGTTTTCGCTGTCGGATAGCTTTCATGACATTAAGAAAATTTTCATCAGACGAATGCAAATCACAGTAAATTTTCATGGACGTACAATATGGGAGATTTCCCTACAAAGCTTTTTCTTGAGTGCCATAACACTTAAAACGCCAAGTGAACAGGTACTTTCTCCGCCAACAATTGGCAATTTATTTGCGTCGTTGTTTCAAACGTGCATGAGTGACGCTGATAATTGACTGTCATGGGACAACTGTTCGTCTGTTCCCTAAGCCAGAATAATGTTCATGATCTGACTCCATATTCAGTACAGCGGCAGGCTCAAAATAACCCAACATGGTTAGTTACTTACTTAGAAAAAAAATAAAGGACTTCAGAGAAAAATTTAATTTGGCTTAGAGTTTAGGAGAAATGTCTCCATGACGAAGATATGAAAAAAAATATTTTTTTTGGAAAACGTTCCGAAAATTAATTAATAATTTTGACACTTTTTTTTTAATTTGAAGCTGTAGACAATTAGCTTAAAATATGTCGTACATAAAATAATAACTATTGAAACAACGGTTCATTAAATGTTAAAGTTAAATCAATATATGGCAGAAGGCTGTTATTTATAAAACAATTATCATTAACGCCTTGCAAAACACATAACAGAACATGTGAGAGGAGACACCTATAAAACGGCAATTACATACATTGTAACATAAATCAACCAGTCAGATTAAATTAGAATGATAGAACATATCGTGATGTAATAAAAAATATTTATCCGACTAAATCTCCGAGAAACAGCCGCAATAACAGGTAATGTCGCTGTAAATTATCAAAGCAGATCCGACTTTATTGTGCTTTAAGTGAATTATTTTTATAGTATTTTTTTTTATAAAATTGTATTGTTGATGAGTAAATTTTATATTAAATAACACATAAAATTACCGTATCGGATTTGAAACGGTTTAATAGATATAATTTTACCAATATGTGTTAATACAAATATCTGTGTACTGGGATTTCGACCACTTATATAGTACATTAAAATTGAGATATACATATGTATAAATATTTGTGAACCATTATCATGATTTTTTTATGTCTTACTATGATTACAAAATTTCTAAGAAATTGTATTGATTCTTGTGTTTAAGGATACAAAGAACAGACATACTAATAATTTTGAAAATATAATGAGTTTTCTATTGTGTATCGTTTAAGACATTGATTAAGATTGTATGATAAACAACAAAGACATTTCTTAATAATGGTTATTTTTAACCAATTGTTTACAATCTTCTCGAGATATATCATCCTATATTTATCAAAATTCTTCCTTGGCGATGGCCTACGTGACTAGAGCTTCATATATTTAAAATTCCATCTCGATGCGGTAAGATCCCTCGCTTTCTGGGTCAATCAACTAGACAGATCCTTACTCGTCTTTTAAATAAATAAATATATATGTTAAGAAACTGGATAAATGAGATAGTTTTCAAAGTTGATTTTCGTATACTTATTTGAGCGCAACAAAACTGTTTTATGTACATATACATATATATATATATATATATATATATATATATATATATATTTAATCTTAACACATTCGATTTCTTTACATTTCAAGCATTCAATGTACAACAGTAATAAAGTCTCATTAGAGTCCATTCTTTAGATCGATGTTGCTTTTTATTTATACCTATTGATGTTGCAATTCTACAACAAACATTAAAATTGACATTTCATAACAATTCTTAATATGAAAAGAAAAGTGACATTTTGTTTAAAACTTTTTGTATAAGCTCGGTGTTGGTTTTTCCACAGACCTATAAATGGTTAGGTCACCTATGTGTATTCTGTAAACTAGTCAACTCAATCAGCTTTTCATTTATACTAGTAGTATACATGTGTCTAGAAATCCACTCTCACTTCAAGCGAAAGTTCACATACGAGTAAGTGATTATACGTAGTTTGATGAATAACAGTCGGATAAATTGGCACAGAAGCTAATAGCGATGTGTCTCAAATTAAAATACTTATTAAAGCATCCAACTAATAATATACAAAAAAAACATATATGTATGTATATATTAACATAATAAGTAAATTTTAAAACATACTTGAAATTGTTAATAAATAAATAGGCTTTATTAATGTAGTCATAATTCACAAGAACGATATTATTGCGGTAATCCAATAAACTATATGAAATATATCTGACATTAATTCATCATTGGCACTGCGTATTACGATCAATGATAATGCATTTAAAACGGAAATGAAAACCAATGTAGATGTATCATTTTGTATTTGTTGTATCAGACGCACCTAATTACAAATCTATGTAATTTATGATCGAAGGCATGTTTAATTTGATGTATCACAGATTGTAATAGAAATAGTGAAAATTTCTCTCGTAAACTCGAGTCTACTGATGATAAATTGCAAAACATACTTTAATATCATATTATTAGAGTTTAATATCGGCTGCATGTTACAACGATTCCAGTGTGGGAATACCGTATCAATTTTCATTTACTTCAGTAGGAGACTCTAGAATTGAACTGCATTTTATAACATGATTGTATGTAATAGATGCGTTTTCTCGAATAAAACGGTTGATCTCGAATGAAATTTGAACTGTGTTCAAACGGTCGCATCTGATGCAGTTTCTGTCCGGGTCGGTCAGTTACCGCGGGCTAAAGATAGAGAAATTAGCTGAGTTGGATACGAGTGAATGCACTCAGAGATTCCGCCCCGCCCATGCCATATAGGAAAGAGCGTAAACGCCGCGATCGATTACCGCTAATTACTGCCCTTCGCACAGTCTCTTTGAAATATTACAAGGACCGTGTACAAGATTGATTATCTGCTCTGTGATAATGCCTTAGCTATCATCAATCCAGCTATAATACCAGCAGCTGTGTTATTATGTGAGTGCAAATGATTATTGCACTTAAAATAGTTTTTTATTATATGAACTTATTAGTATCAGCGCTAAGTAAAATATATGTTATATTTTGAAAAAAAAAAAACTTAATTTTCTTAGGACTATTAATTTGTAAATGACCTATATAAAGGTGAAGATTCTGTAATTTCTGTAATAAATTATTATCAAGTACTTGTAGGAAACTGACGTAAAAACAATAAGGTGCTTAGGATGTACTTTAATAACCTATAACCAACGTAACATTGAACAATTTTTTTTATTGAACATAAAATCAAAAAAATATATAAAAGGGTCAACATCGTTAAGTTAAGTGTAAAATTAGTGTTATAATATAATTAAACAAGAATCCTTACGTGTGTTTTAATTATACACTTATTTTTGCAGAAAAAAATAATAATTTATGCCACGAAATGTTAAATCAATGCCAATTGTTTTCTAGAACATCATGCAAGTTACATTAGACGCTTATAATTAGAGTACTTAGAAGAAAATCAGATTAACATGTTGATTGCATGAATAAACATTTTTCTTTATCCTCTGATTGATTAGAGAAGCAGCTGTTTCAAGTCAAATGTATTTAGTAACAAACTAAAGACGTCATAATTATTTGAATCTATATATATTAATAATGTTATAAAACTTGTCAAATTAATTAAAGTTTTAGAAATTAATACATATATTATCACCTACGCTTCGATAAACAAAATCAGTACAAACGTTCAAAGCGTATAAACAAGACGAGCGAATAATAAATCGTTTTTGGAAACTCGATCGGATAGCTCCGCTCAGATAAGTTTTAATGAATCACGCAATCATATTTTATTTAGTTTTTGCGCAACAGATTTATTAAACACGTATAATGATTTATTCTTAATTTTATTTATAAAAGTGAGAGAAGTAGCTTTAAATGCACAAACGGAACTTGTAATGTACATCTGGAAGCGAATGTTAAACAAAAACCTGTAAATGTTGCGTAAAATATATGGATGAAATCTTGATATTCTTATAAGAAATATAAACGCGAGTTCAGTGCGTAATAAGAAAGTGGAAGCGACGATGCAATGGTCTTAATTGGCGAGGTGCTTTTCCCGTTACGTTAGCCGCATTCAGTGACAATTTTCTAAAAGACTGAACCATAATAACTAAGCAGTTCTAATGGAAGAACAGATAACACTTCCACAGTAACAGCAACTTGCAAACTGAACATAGCAAAAGCCACAATTGAGCTGAAGCTTAACCGCAAAAATCTAAGCTAAGGTTAGCCAATGAACTCTTTTGGTATAATGCTTTAGATGGAAAAATTTACCGTAAATATGAATAACTTAGAATTATTGACAAAACCTGTAACTATCAGGTAATACAAAAAGAAATATTTTTATTAAAAATTCTATTCGACTCATTGCAATCCTAATGCAACACAGCGTCGTTGCACCTGTAGACAGAGATGCGCCTTTCACTTGCACAACGAAAGTGCAGTTTTGATGCAACCTGCGTGACCTACAACCTCAAACGTTGCAATACTTCAGTTAGCCCTTTATCGCTGATACAGACGACATCCATTGCAAAATATTATGATTTGAAATGTTCATATTCATCACAAGTTCAAATTTGGCAAATATAATGAATTAAATTTAATGTGAAAATTACATATAACATATGCCAATTTTTTTGCCGAACTAATAATTACTCAGTACAAATATTTCAAATGCAATAAACAATAAGAGATTGTAGTGTGGCTCGCAGAGAGGGTATTATTTAACGTACTGCTTAATATAAATTGATATTAAAATACTCCTGAACAGGAATCGGCATCAGTATTAATGGTATTCGGTTAACCAGCTGTCAAATGGTTACTCTTTCGCAGGACAAATCGCGTCAGACCACCAACCGAGAGAGAATCGTAAACATGCAAATACATAACTTACAAGATGCTGTTTGTAATGATAAAACAGGTATCTCACTTTAACAAAGACTTAAAAAATTGTTTGAGCTAACGTATTGCGTCATCAAAATTAATGTGCTGTATCCCGGGATTGAATTTCATAGAATAAAAGTCAAACCAAAGGTTATGTCACTTGATTGATATCACAGAACAAAAGTTTCGAGTGACTGTAGGGTATTCGTTAATTAGCTTTTTTATATTCAAGATGAGTTGAACTAAAAGATATGAGACGTTTTGAATGCATTGAATTATTATTGCAATATTTAACGGCCGTTCTGACATACAAATCCAATAACGCCTAAAGAATGGGATTGAAAGCCTTCATTGGAACTCATCAATCTCAACTGACATACGATTTACGAGAAAAAATATGAATAACTGTAAATCATGCAGATAAATGGACGGAATGTTAGTCCCGTTCGCAGAAGCTCTGTGATCTCTGCGATCCGCGACGACTGGCCTATGAAGATTATCCTAGGAGTTCCGAATCAGATAAGCAATTACACTCTTACTCTTAAACCCTTCGGGAGTTTTATTTTCTGAGCATATTTTTACCAATTAAAAACACGTTTTCATGTAAATTTTTTCGTTGTCTTAAGCTATTTGTCCATTATGAAACATCTTTGTTCGGTCAATATTATATAGCTGGAAGTTCTAAGAAGCTTGTAATGAGATGGACGTGAGATAAAGTTTTTAAAACACTTTCACTACCTAATTGGACATAGTTAGTTCTTATATGGCAACTTTATAAGATAGGCGTGTTACGACAGGTGTTGGCAACGTGACCATATTTACTTAAATAGTGAAACTTTTTTTCTCTTGGCATTTGCAAAACAAATACATTTAGGTTTATACAATAATCATTAAAATAATGTTCAATATACAAAAACATACATTTAAGCTTCTGAAGTTGGAAAGTTAAGCCCTTTAAAGTTTTATAAAAAAACTTTAGCTACACAAGTAGTTAAACTTTATATCAATAAAATGCTTTAAGCAGCATGGTTTTCATGGAAAATTGATTAACTGCTAACTGTGAAGTAGCATTATCTCGGCGCAGTCCTAAATGATAATAGATACTTAATGTAATGTTAATTATAAATCTCCACTAACGTACGACAACCTCTGTTAAGTGGTTTGGTTGGTCGGTTGCTTGGTTTTTTTATACACGGACGGATGGCAAATGAATGTAAGTGTAAAGAGTTACTTATGTCACAATGCTATACACGTGATATCAAGATAAACTTGAGTTTACACACGCCGGCATAGCGGTTTTTGACCCACGCTCACGAATTGGCCCAGTCGGGAACGAGCTAATGAATTAATTGATCAAGTTAATAAAGTATCCCTCTGAATGCTATTAAATCTACATATTATTATGTCAAGAAAATTATATTTTTTTATAAGATAGATATGTAGATGCAACTCATTATATGGCAATATAATTTATTATCATTAGATATTTTTAAGATACCAATAAATGAATATATTACATACAATGTAATTTATTATGGAATAAACAAGTTTTCAGCACCAAAAAATGTGCATTGACTGTTGTAAGGATGATTCATCACAGCAAGATAAACCACGCGTTCAATACACGAACACGTTAATGACTGAACGAACATTGAAAAGTCAATATAAATTACGCATCAGATTCGCTATACCGAGAAATCGAAATAAATACTGTAATTATAAACACATCGTGTAAAAAGAATGTTTTGTATGGTCCTTAACCTCTACGTGTTTAATATTTTCCTGTGGATATAATTACAAAGCCACATTATGATTTCTTAAAATAATTCTTATAAGCACCAGTTCAATCCTTACATGACAACTTCGGTTAAAAAGCTTTTTTTTGTGGATCATTGTTGAACTCTGGGAACCGTTGGTTAAAGATTTACAGTAATTACAAGAACCATTTAAATACACGATCATATTGTATGCATCGTTTTTGCCTCTCGATTTTAATAGAGTTCTTATTCCTATCCCTTACTTATTGCCCGCCAATCACCAGCCTTGATTACCTTCAACTAACATTACACACCATATTTTATTTCTCTTATAACTAAGAAAGAATAACGAGAATGTTTTTATCAAGCAACTGTGTATGTCCTATAAGATACATTCATTTCCATTCACATTTCAGACGTCGCCTCGTTGGTGACAATACATTACGAGTATGAATGAACATCGTCTAACGATTAGATAATGTGTATCATCTATTACAATTCCATTGTTATTATAAAAACAAAGTCAAATAAGTTGTAAGGTGTTGGAGCACGTAATGTAAAATTACGCTGTGTCAGCAAACAATGAGGTGCGTACGCGTAGGTAGCATGCTTTCAAGATGGATAGTGAGTGTGGAGTGTAATAACCTCAGTACATCGCGCGTGCGGGGCAAGTGGGGGCTAGGAGGGGGGAGCTCTATGAGAGGGGAGGTGTAGCCCGGGTACGAGTGCGAATTCCACGGCCGGCCAGGCTCCAAGGACTGGTGTCGACGCAAGATATTGCCATTAACACTCTCAGTACGGTAACCATGTATTGAGAATAAAAAGCTATTTTAAAACTCACCAGTTTATATGGAACATTCAAATATACTTTTAGGTACATGAGCGAACATGTCCTTATAATATTTTTTATTTTAAATGTCAAGGATCTTACACAAATTCGATTCAGTTTAAATTGATTTTGACTACCGCAGACATGTATACCCTAAATAAGGCTTCGTCACTGGCAAACAGCTAAAATCGGTATTTCAAAATATTAAAGTATATACTGAAGCAAGCAATCAATACACCAGTGATTAAAATACTGCAGTGACTCAGCAAAAATATGTTTTATGCGTGCAAATAAAAGCTCAAAAATTTCTTGATGAGCAACTAAATACCTTTTTTAAGAGACGTTCAAGAAATTCATTAAAAGTGATTAATAACAGATAAATTTATATAGTTTATAAGTTTTTATCTCAGTTCATTAGTTATTTCACCGTTTATTTAAGTCATGAATGCTGTAACACAACAATCGCTAATAGTTTCATTAAATGTGCACACAGCATGCAGCTGTAATGTAGAACAGTTGCCAAACCAAAAAAAAAATGTCATAATGACAGGTGTAGTACTATTTATATTAACAGCTGGATAGATCTATTGTCTATTTTAGCGATAAATAATTAGCTTTAACTAGATTGAATCCGCAGCTTTGCTCGCTGTAGCAATTTAATGTTAGTTCCATAATTTAAACGACTTTCGGACCTACAATTAATAATCCTATATAATGACATTAGGACCATATCTACCCGAATGCAAAATTTATTTTTTATTGTTAACATTCTTTCTTCTTATGGTAACATTAATACACGAAGCTACTACTTTTCTTTAATAACATGACATTTTAAACGACAGCTTTACAAGTCTTACATAAAGTAAGGTCAAGATTCTAAATTTTAGGTTTCCCGTGACCTTATATCAAAACTCTTATAAGACACAATTGTGTTATAGACAAGTCGGTTGCGGAAATTGAATTGACAGAATAGAATGAAATCATTGAAACTCTTAACAATCATATGAAAACAGTAACACTGAGGAGACGAAATAAATTAATAAACATACCTAAATGTTAATTGAAAAACAAGTTAAATAATTAATCTCGACTGGTCGTAATAACGACGAAATGACACTATTAAATACAATAATTATTTAATAACATTACATAATGTGGAAGTTATAATAAAAAAATATATAAATTAATAATTTATAGTCGGTTTAATTTTTAATGTTAAGGCCAAAATTTAAAAGTTTATCTGATATCTATTGCGAATTCCGCCACCTGGCGAGTTCAAATTTGAGTCTCAGTTTTGCAACAGTCATAGTAAATGTGATCGCAAATCAATTTCATCCTTAGCTCAAGTCATTGCCAAACAAACTTCATAAACAAATAAATGTAATGGCATGCCATATCTAAGGTTACTGGATGTAGGACGTTGTGATATTAATTAAATACGCTATCGAAACAAGTTTCGATTCGCTGTCCGAACTTATACAACTATACAAATCAATACCACATCAATCAAACAGTCATAACCTTTTCAATATTAATTTTTATTACATCTCACAAGGACCTTAGATATTTGTTACTTTGTCAATATTTCCTAATTACCGTAACAATATGAGAATAACGCGAATGAAAACATCACAGATTACTTTTCAAAACTGTAACATAGAAAAAAATAAAGCAATAAAACTGTCGGCTATAAAAATGAACATAATATATTCTTTTGAAAAATATTCACAGCTCATTCTTACACCATCGTTATTTTAAGATTATATTTCTGTATGTGCATTTATCTCGAAGGTTGGCAAGCTTATTAACAAGTCTAAATTAAGGTCTCATACATATTCACTGGTTTGTTGTTAATATCTGATCAATGAATACTCTTTGAGTGTTCATTTCGTAATATGAGTATTAAATAAATTAATTTAAACAACTGTAAATATATTATATATAGTGTAACTGGTTTGGTTTTAAAATACCAATGAGTAAGAACTCAGACACATGTACAAGTTTGTTAAGATATATGTCTATAATTTGTCTATGGAATTTCAAAATGAAAATTGAATATCACAGTGTAAACAACGTATCGAGATATTTAACCTACAAAAATACTTTCATCTCATCTGAAAAGTTTTACTTTTTCCTATCAATCCTGTCCTCCGTCAAATGTCACGTAAATCTTAAGTATTTATGAGGTTCCCAAGTTAAAGTGAAAAGTATAAACTGAATAGTACCAATAAAATACATAACAATAGATTTAAAAACTCATTCCGTGGCATACGATTATATTAACGAATCTATGAGTCCAAATTCGAATTTTCTTAAGATTGGTCATAAGATACGTATGAATACGTAAATAAATAATTAAAGTTTTATTCGATAATTGTAAGTCTGATAGTTTTGTGTGGTAAAATAAATTAAGGCACCTCTTGTATGTTACCTGTCTAAGCTCATAATTGTTACAAATTTTATTAGGAAACTTATAATAAATTATCAGAACGAAAAGTATAATATTATTATGTCTACACTTTAACATTGCAGATCCAGAGCAGAGCAGGTGATAAAAATTAATAATCTACATCCTACGAGTGATTTCTCGTTAAAGAATTCAATTATTACAAAATTAATAATAAGCCAGCGTGTATATGCCAACAGGCTTGTCAAATTGATATCCATCAGACTACAATGAGCGTACAGCGTACGTTGATGCAACATCTAGTATGGTAATATATTTAGTAAGAACTTCTTTCTCCGAGAGCAGATGTCGATGCGGCAGACAAAAGGCGTTGACGCGTCTGGATATCCTTACAATGCGGCAAACAGATGCGCACCTCGACGTGGCATTTGTCTGTAAATCACATGGGCAAATAGCACGCACACAGCATCACAATCTCTTGGACGCGTGTGTGCGTATCTACAGTCAAGGCTGCGCGTACCTGCTTCTACCTGACTATGGCATTCTTGTCCTATCTGCGGAATATCAGAGGTTCGCGTGTTTCGTAACGGTTCTTCTCTGGCTCGTCTTGGATCAAACATCTTCTGTGATGATTGACATAGTAATTACTATAGCAGAAAACCTGTTCATTAATAACCTTCAAGTGATTATGACACGCTATAAGGTTTTATAATGTAGAAATATCAATTATTGTATTGGGAGGTATAACGAATTAAATAAAATTACTAAAAATCTAATATAATAATTTTATCTAATACGATATTGTCAAATTTTTATAACATAACAGGCAGGTCTTTAATGTCTTGTTTAGTTACCGAAAATCTTCAAATGACAATTTTTGCATAGAATCTTCTTTCTGCCTTTGATTTTGATAGGACACATATTTCCTTTTAGATAGTTAAGTGTCAGTGTAACGATCAAAATAATAATTTAGTAAACAAGCACAGTTAGGAAACTATATCCTCTTCAAACCATCCATACTAATATTATAAATGCAAAAGTAACTCTGTCTGTCTTTATTTAAATGAAATTAGGTATTAAGGAGATAGTTTGAGACTTAAGAAAGGGCATGACTTACTTTTGACAACAACGTAAAACGGGTTAACAACGCAATCCTATTGAAAAAATTACTTTTCTGGCCAAGGAAGGAAAAACAAAAAAACATCGTATATAAAAATGTATTGCAGTAACCTATCTTCTTCTTAAAATGTATTAATCTAACTTATGACAATCACACTAAGTATGGCCTTATCCCATCTCGGCACAATTCAAACATACGTACAAAAAAGTACAGCTCAGGTTTTTTCATACTACTATCCAAAAAAAACTATATAATGCGGACGAAGTCGCGAGTAAAAGCTATATATTACTAATTGTGAAATTAATGCGGACGTGGTCGCGGGTAAAAACTAGTAAATAATTATATGACAGAAATTTAATACTGATGACAAGTCTTGAGGAGTAAAAAAAACACTTAACTAAGGTCTGATTTTTTTCTAGTATTTATTACTGGTGTAACTTTTCCACATAAAGTAGGAGTTACGTAGCTCAGTTGCCGAAACCGGCCCTTCTCGCAGTAACTAGTTCAAATCGCTTAATCAAACTAATTACTTTTTTCTTAAACAACTAAAACTTATCACGAGAGTACATTACACATCAAATAACTTCACAGTTGGTACTGACACTGTAACCGTGCACCTCAAGCTTCAGATTGCATTTCTATTCAACCATGTCAGAATTCTTCAAGTCATGCCGACGAATGTCGATTCCCTTGTAGGTATTGTTTGTCTTATCTTTTATAAGCCATTATGATGTCATAGTTCATAGTAACGCTTAAGACAAATTTTGTTTCGCAATATGTTGATTTTTATTAAGAAATTCATATACCAGTAAATAATGTTTGTATATAAACACTTTAGCAGTATATGTATTTATATACATACGTACAATATTGAACGTTGGAATAAAAACTAACCAGTCCTAAACATAAAGAATATAATGTATATACATAAATGTATTACGAAACCATTTCGTAAATACTTTTTCTGGTACCGAAGAATGCGTTTTTTTATAATTTATATGTCATAGCAAAATTTTGTTTTGGAGGATCGCCAAATGCGTTTAGCAAATAAATTTACTTTCAACACTCACCTCTTTGAGACCGTCGAGTCTTCCAAGGGATTTCGACTGTCGTAATGGCAAGAAAGCTTTGAGCGCGTCCATGCGCGATGTACGTTCGGGTTCCCCATTAGTCGCAATGGTAAGATCAGCACATGAAAGTCTTGCTTTACGACGCTTGTCTAGTAGTTGTTTAGCGGCCCTTGAACGACGCTGTACTGGTGCTGCCTCTTCCTCTGGCTCGCTGCAAACCTCCCTTGCAGCATGCACCGTATGTCTCCGTCGCGACACCGGCGGCGACGTGAGCCGTGACACGAGAGACTCAAACATTGCACTTAGCCGCTGTGATACTTCGATGACCAATCGCGTGTTATGCTCACATTTCCTTCACTGAAACGCATTTTTTGTATCGAGCTTTATCGCGGATCGCTGAACGCCTACAAGGAAATAAAACTTTGTCATGATTGTATCGTTTGGTAGACTGGAGGTGAATCCCAAGACCTCAATTTCGTCGTCTTATATTGTATAATTTTTATCATTATAAAATTATTACTTTATACATATTTTATTGTATGGCTAACGTTATCCATAGTCATTAAAATATCGCGTTAACTATTGTCATTAATGTAAAAAAATTCGGTCAGTCGATATGTATTTGAATTGTATCCAGGCTTTGTACCATGACGGATACGCAATTCCGGAAACGACAATTCGTCCGACATAGCGTCATGTTTTGAAAGAGAAAAGCCTTGATGAACAAATGATTTGATAAAATAATGTAGATGTATTCACACGTTTTATTTGTACGCACTGTGAGTTGGTTAACCTGGTTACCACGTTTCATAATTAAAGTGAATATCTAAGAACAGGCCCCCAAAACTCATGTCAACGTAGCACAGCGGTGGACTGACGGGCCTCAAAGTTGTTGAGATGCGAAAGTGTGCCGCTCTCTGCTTTGTGTACCCAAAACATTGCGATGGCACCTTGCCACGCACGAGCCGTTGAAATAGAATAACCCAAGGTCAATCACTGATAGTGAAAATAGAATCTCAATGATGATTACTTCCAATTGCCAACCGTTTCAGTGAATGTACGTCATATGATAAGTATTAAACTAATCATTAAACATACATTGTTGATTTTATAGTGAAATTAGAGTTAAAATTAGTATATTAATCATTTTATGTTTACTATCAATAATCATATTATATCCATAACATAGATATAAATATTAATAAACACTATCAAAATTTCAAGTCTGTGAAGTCAATAATCCAACATAATATAACTTGAAATGACGGAGTCGTAAAGAGCGAAACGTTATTACGAAATATGCACCTGTGTCAAGACAATTATTGTGTTTTTTTCCAGTGATGTTTGTTGACTGGTTACAACAGTAGCAAGGTTAAAATTTATAGTATCCAACTATTAAACAAACAACTCGCCGCTCAATTATGGCACCACTGTTGGCAAAAAAGATTGTGCACAATTGATATTTGTTTAAGTTTGTGTGTCATTTAGGTTAAATTGATCATTGACATTTTACAATATATGGTTGCGGGAGCAATACTACAGGAATGATGCTTCCGGTCGGTGGCGATCATTTATGGATCATAGCTCAACTAATAAAACGGTTAGTCCTATGTCAGCAAGCAACGTAGGAAGAAACCGGTATAAGGACCGGTCTACCTACCCCGCGCGCATTGCCGCCCCGCCCTCTTCTACCAATATACGCATCCACATCTCCTTATCAAGAGAGCCATTGCGGCTAAGCTTGCTGTCCATCCGCTCTCCTATTTCACACCCTACTCGAACTTGAGATAGCTCGTATCGAATTCATCGTTGGAAGCGAGCTCCAGCTAAACTAGCAATATGATATTATACTGGTGATCCAACTAACCGCAATTTAGATTAAATTTAATAGTTCTAGTAGCCGGTTAGCTTGTTGGAATGTAACCTGAGTTATAAAAGGACAATGTTAACGATAGTTCGTTCGGGTGCGCATTGTTATGATGTAACTACAGTTTCATTGTTATGAGCAAGAAGACGAGAGGATATCTAATGTAGCGTGAAAACAATCGGCGAAAGTCTGGTATAACAAGCTAGCCAATAGGCGACTAGTGACAAAAGACGCAGATTAGAAAGTGTGTTGTGTTGTGTATCAGAAAGCCTGTGATACGGTGCGCACACGCTCTGATTGGCGCCCTATCTTTAAATCTGTCACAGTTGGGATCAAACAACACCATGGCGGCTCAGCAAACAGCCTCGATACTACTAGGTACTAAAAGTACACTTCAAAAATAGTCCACATCGGACAAGAAACTACTCTAAGTACCGTGATCAACAACGCTTCGAATGCAAAAACAGTTTTAAGCAACAAAAATTTAATTTCACTCTTATAGCTCGCTTTAGCTTTTCAAAAGTCTGTTTCATTTAAAACAAAAAAAGGAATATTAAAATAATTCTTTCAATCTGATCACGACCTGAATATCAATAATTGTACCGCTATAAAGACGTTTTTTACTTTTTTGGATTTAACATTCGAAACACCTGACTCATTTTCGGATACAAATTGTATTCATATTCAACACTATATAATAACAATAAAAGTTGATGATAAGCATTCTTTTTTAAATAAATCAATGTACTCAACATTAATATTGCAACTGTCATAAGTGACACAGTATTTTGGCAGTTACTTTAATACACGCTGTACCATATACCATATGATGTAGCCCCATGACAGTGATTTATTAAAATCTGTCTGCACTGACCCAAGTATACGGAAATAGAGGATTAGGAGGTCAGACGATGACCTTGGTTGGAAGTGGGTCAGTCGTGACATGGGCTATCGGGTGTCACTGCAGACGTCACGCTTCAACCCGCCCGCGCCAGCCCGTGCCCACAGCTCGCGACGTTTCAATCATTGATCAAGCACAAGATGATTCTTGACGCTTCAAACCCTAATTAAAATCGAGTTCTCCACTTGGTGAACAAATCAAGTAAGCGTCCTATTGAACCTTGAGAGCAAATAAATATAAATTTAATAGGATCTTATCTAAAACAGACAATATTGTTATCTGTTCTTTGTCAAAACTTGTAAAATGACTGCTTCAATGTTTTGTGAGTTGGGATTGTTAGGTATTCTATAAATATATTTGTAACAAAACTTTATTACCTAACTAGGTATCCCACGTTCGAACGAGATGGCGACGTACTGTGGATGCCCTCTGCCCCATCTAGGGGCCATAGGACCAAGAAAGAAAAGAAGAAGAGGTATCCCACGATGTGTATGTATATATGCAACTTATAAAGTTTTTTGTAAGTTAGTACACACTTATTAAAAGGAAAAATGTAACCGCTGCGCACGGAATCGTTTACTTTAACATCGAGACGTGAGTGAAAGCCAAGGTTCTTTTAGTTTATCTTATTTTGTGTAGAAATATTTTAGATAATATTCTTTTGTCAGTAAAACCTTCATTTAAGTTTGCATAAAAACTGCTATATGAATCCTAGAAATCATATTTCTTGTATAATAAATATCAAATACTACAATTAGACTTTAATTTAAAACAATCTTTCAAATTGTATTTATTATGAATTTTTTTACTCGTACACTTCGTATGCATGTATAAATATATTAAACAATTGTTTAAGCTACACATGTTCAAATAATATCAGACAGTGAAAGACTGAAATTTTCAGAAAAATATACTTGGTTTGAGAAATGTATAAAACCGCGGGGTACAAGTTTTAAAAGATAATTAAATACTAAAGAAACATATATATAAATGTCTATACAGAAAAGACCTTAACCACCGGTATAGAAATTTAATATCTCAGATAAGATCTGTTTTAGTGGCTTGAAATGAGACAAACCGCTAGCTGGGCAGCTCTCTGAGGTATGTTTATACTAGCTTTGGTTATGTAAACATATCCTACAATCATGAATGGAGTGTCAAACAGAATTAAATTTGTGTCGACGGAGTGCTCTTGGAACTTTGAAATGTTATCATCGATGGAGTCCGTTATTTAACCTATATGTACTTAACGAGCACTTATAATTTACTGGAAACGTGACAAAATATTTAAATTTTTATTTTAACCAATAATTATTTCGATAGTTAATTCGCAAGTTAACTAAACCACTTCAAATTACGATAGAAATAAACTATTACTATTATTATGTAAAAAGTTATCAATGACTAAATAACGTATATGTGTTGTATAGTCCAAAGCATTAACAACTAAAATGCTTAATGAAATTCCTGATAAGCGTGCATCTCAAATGTTTGTTGAGTATTATATGAAGTCAACCAAATATACTAATAAAAGAAGTTGCTCCCTTCTCTGAAGTGCTAACGCGTAACCAAATAAAGTTACATAAGGCAAGATGTCGACATGTATTGTTAGAACACGTGGCATGTTACTAGGATTTATTTATAGAGTGGTTACTTGGTTTTTAACTTACTACTACTCTGTGAGGCTTTTTCAAGATATTTGCATACAATTTAATGTTGTGTTAACAAAAAAAAAAAGAATACATTTTATTATTTTGTTGTTTTAAATTGCAAAAACGTACATAATCGAAATAAAGCGAACGTTGCGAATACAACAGTTGCAGTAACAACATAAATAACCGCGTGAATTCATATGCGTGTTATTTCCCAATCAACATTTATAACTTTATGAAGTTATTCACAACGGTTATTTGTTTATGTACATACATAAATTACACTGCTTTCTCCATGTCAATAGTTGTAGTCCAAGTATTTGTAACGGTCTTAACTCGTTCTCGGTCAGATTTACAGAGATATCTGTGTAAAGGTCGTCAGACCCTTACGAGGTCAATAGTTATTAAAAAGGATTTTTTGGGCAATAAAATTTAATGATAATGGGGGAAGACAATTAATTTTATTTTAAATGCGTTGGGACTGTCGTTTTTATAACATTTATAGTAATATGACTATAAAAATTTTAACTTTTTTAATTACATAGAATGATTTAAGTTTTTTTTTGTATATATTTTTTTCAAACTATCATATTAAAATGATTATGAACAGTTGAGTTAAATATTAATGAACTAAAAACAAATAATGTTCAAAATGTTATTTTCCCATTGTGCCATTAACACTGCTTGTCCCAAAGATATAAAACTTTATGTTCGCTTTAGAACCGTCATAAAAATTCTTTTTCTCTGCTTTGAAATGTGTTCTTAATCCGTAAACTGTCAAGTTAATCTATAGAAAAAAATAGACTGTATGCAATGTAACTTTTAATATCTCAATAAATCAACTAATTCTCTGAACCATGTGGCACGTTAAATCAAAAAAATATCTTGCCTACATAATAAAACATTTTTAAATGATGCGTTAGTTAAATTATAAGTGATTTCCTACAAATTGGATAGAAATCACACAACCCGTTTCCAAACACTATATTACGACACAATGTACGTAATGTGAAAAACAGGCTAACAATATTTATTTTCAGATAAGTTGTGAGCGACGCGTTAAATTTTATAATTACTTAGAGCAATTATCTTATCTTGTACCATTAACTCCACCCACTTATGTTCGTTTTAGGTCACTTTTAAGTGTCTCGTCAAAAATTCAAATTGTTTATAACACGCTTCACCTTAACCGGCAAAATGTAATAGTCAGAAAAAATCATATTTCTGTTTTTTGTAAGATTATACCTGAATTCCGGTAAATTTATAAACGTTTATTCGTTTATATTGTAAACATTTTGAAATAAAAAATAGGAGACTAATCACATAATTTGAATATGATTAAAAAAATATACAAAAGCTTTATTTGGTGTCAGAAATTCAAAATACACATTTATATCTGAAAATTACTTGAAATGTAAAAGGTTTTAATTATTTTCGTCCAATAATAAAAACAGGCTGTCATTGAACTGTGTCTCGGTATTTTTATTTGAGTCATTAACAAAGTACAATCTTTTGGAAATGCGACTAATTTCTTCATCTGTGAAATATTAACGGTTATGCGAACAGATTCAATGACGTCAATTGGAAAACGGTTTAAAGTTTTTGCTTTATTTCAGGCAAATCTTAAACTTTAAATGATTAAGAATTTGTTTACGTTAATATTCCAATCTTTATCCAACGCGACACGATCATAAAAAGATTAGTCCTTTTTTATTAAACTCTATGAGATCATTTGTGAATGTTTTGCATATTGAATGGCTAAGAATGAATCGTAAAACTTTATTATAGAAACGATTCAAACGGATCTGAACTAGTTCAGTGACTAATCTATCATCTAAAACAGGAGCGAAGCTCGAAAGGTACAAATGCTAAACGAAAGCGAAACGAGGAGTCAAAGCAACAAGTGTCCAGTAATGAGGTTATGATCAGTATTTCCGACGTCGCATCCGGCACTTGTAGAAAGCTTGTCCAATAGGACTATATATGAATAAGCATAATACTACTTTAATTATTACCTAGAAATATCATTAACTGGCATTATTTTTTACACTTTTTCTAATACAACTGTTACCTTTCGTATGAATATCAAAGACTATATTGGGCGTCTTCTGAAATCATCTAGAATTAATAGATTTTTTAAAATCAAATTCCTTTTTATAATGCGTTCTGCATTTAATAACGATTAAATATATTAGCGAAATATTGTTATTTAAATCTAACCACCTCCTTGAAACCGGTTCAACGTCTTGATCCAATGGTAACATTTTTTTTTAAATAATTTTTTTGACAGTCAGTTGGATAGGAACCTGTCTAATACATGTTAAAGTGTGCTTCGGTCATGATATTTTAAGATACCTTTCGTTTAAATTAATTAAATATTTTATACGTTCCCTCGCACCAGAATTATCAGTCTAACAATTTCTACACAGTTATCAATTGATGTTATTAAAGATTAGAAGAACTTAGACTTACATTTCACTTGCGTAACTAATGTCTAAATTTAACAATGAATCTCAGAAATGTTATAATTATTGTATAACAGAAATTGTTTTAGCATTTTCACAAAGTTAATTTAATTTGCAATGACATTTAAAAATAAGCAGAGTAAGGATGTTGACGAAATTGAATAAATTTTAATTTATATATATCTAACCACTTAAATCGCATTCGTAAAATTAACATAACTAATGTGACTAAAATAACATAAACATAACATTGTGAAGTTACGTTAAAACGTAGACGTATTTTTACAAATAATTTGCAATGTAAAGAATGTAACATACTTAATTTGAATTTCAAGCCGGTCTTGTGCCCAATTCCATCAAATTCCACGTTCGACATCAACATCGTTTTACGGCTTAATTGCGTTGTACTATAATGGTATGTATGGAAATTTGAGCTCTATCAGATAGAAAAAAAATTATAATAATTTTATGATTTTTGTTCTTAGTCATAGTGACGTACCAATTTTGCTTAACTCGATAATTGCTTAAGTTGTATACTAATTAATATTTAATTTATATGTAAATGAGATACAAACATGGCATAGCAAAAGTTAGCAATGCGATGTACAATTATTTACTGTTCTGTTTCACCCGTATTAAGTTTTACATTACTGATCCTTCAAGTTATTGTTGCTTATATCGAAGGTCTATGAGAATAAAATCTACTATATCGACTGACATAGATGAATATCCCAGGTTAAGATGTTGTTAGTTGTAAATTACTATTTAAGTTAACGGAACGCTAGAGACGTGGATAATTGAGGCCATTGAGATTCACCACCCGTCGTGTAATCACAGAATTTATTTACTTAATTACAGGGTTATTTACCGTTGGTTATGGGACATCGCCAAAATCCAATGATATTAATGTCACAAATTCATAAAGTGCAATTTTTCACTGAAATATTATAGTCACTCACACACGATCGGGGCTGACAGCCACCGAGCAATGCACGCAATCAAAAACAAAAAAAAAAATAACACGGTTTCTGCACTGAGTCAATGGCGAACTAACTTGATATATAATTCACTCATAAAGTCACAGAGTTTTTATGATTTTTTATACATATGAGTTCGAAACTATAGTTATTTTAGTCGCGGAAAGTTTGTTGACAGATAACCTGGACAAATACAGCCAAGACGTTCTCGCGACTCTCGCGCACGGTTCGGTGTGAAGTCGGCCGCGGGCAGCCAGTGCTCGTGGCTTTTCGGAATCGTTCGGCGGCTCTCGGATGGAATGTGTGGCACGCGGAGTCGTTGGTACGAGTGAGTTCTAAATGGCGTCTCTATCTGACATTGCATGCTCAAAATATAATTAAATTGCAACTATTGCTATATCTACGCTAATGTTCACTTGCCTAATATCAAGTTCTCTCCAAACTATACATTAAGTCAACGGGAAAGTACAGTTAGGAACAGGCGCGGGAATGCGTGAGCGAGGTCACGGAACTTGTTGTAAAATGACAAGTCTCTCAAAGAAGAACACATTTTTGCTAACACTTAACAGATCACATTACAAACGATTTTTTAACATTTAAATTGGTTTTCGGTTACAATCAGTTTTATTACTAACTAACTTTAGTATGTTAATATAAAAAAAATCACTTGAATGCGGATCCGCAAGTTTCGCGGGTCATTGACGCATCTCCGCCCACACAATTCCCGTCCAAAGAGCCTTTAAACAACCTAAATTCCAGCTTGGCTTCGATTGGCAAAGATAACCATGAATATTAAATACGTATATCAGCCCGCAGATCTCTAAAGTTTGAGAGTTGAAGATAATAAAACAAACAAAGTAAAATTAAGACCTTATTCTTCGACAAATACAACCCAAAAGTTTGTAGACACGTGTGCCGGTCGTCCTTCATTTCTTGTGTATTCAAGACTTAACTTTGAAGACTCCGCTTCGCAAACAAAAACATAATTGTTTGGTGAGGGTAGTTTTTCTAACAACGTAGATCCATTTTCAACAAAACACGTGCGTTTTGCATTCCGCCTGACCTCAGCCCTGACCCACAGAAATGCATTCTAAGAAATTAATCAGAGAATATTATACCCCACTATAAAAGCCTCGCAATGGGATTGAGTCCACACAAAAGAGCGGATGTTGCGTGGACAGAATCGCACCAGGTTAACTTCCGCTATGATTACAATAGGTATTTGAAATGTACTTGTATTGACGCTCTCTGTACACACGCATTATGACAGTGATGGAACCAATATTTTGTTATTTTTTTTATTTAGTCTGTTCTAAGTCAACATGAAATATAATGAGATCTAAGATTTTCGCGAGTATTCATTTAAATGAAACTAGTATTGTTCGGATTTACTACGCGGATTTTATTATTTAAAAACTACATAATCCCGACGTTTCGGTTACTTTGCAGCAACCGTGATCACGGGCAGACGAGGTGATCACGGTTGCTGCAAAGTAACCGAAACGTCGGGATTATGTAGTTTTTAAATAATAAAATCCGCGTAGTAAATCCGAACAATACTAGTTTCATTCAACATGAAATATATTTTCAGTACCATAATATAAATATAATAGGTAAGTAATCCAAAGAATTAAGAAATTCCTGTAATAATTCCGAAACTTTTGTAGTGAATATTTTTAAACATTTTAAATAATTACTATTGTAAAGATAAATTGATACATGTTTATAAGTATTTATTACAAAACTAAACATATTTCTAGTAAATTGAATGTTTTTAGACTAAGGATAACAAATTTCTATATTTTAAATAGTTTTCTTGTATACAGTATAAGTATATAAAATCTGAATTATATTTTACCTTCGGATTGCAATCAAAATTGTACTGCTGATGTTATCACGATTCTATCGTGTTTATATAAATTGGACATATTTTATATATAAAAGGTCATAACCAGAGTTGCTAACTAATCCAGTATCTACCTTATATTTTACAAGTTTTAAGCATCATTTAGATTTTTATATATATTTTTATGTTTACAATTATGTTAATCGATTATGCTATGAATATTTAATTTCGATTTACATACCCGTTAATGTAGATATAAAATCTATATGACTGGACCAAGGAGAAGTAGAATTTAGAAATACATACTTACCCAGATTTTATAACATGCTAAACGTAAAACACATATAATTTTGTCCGTTGACATTTTTACATATTAAATTAGATTATTTAACACGAACAGAGTCGCAGGCATTGACTAGTTTTCTATGATAGCGCAATCTGACGAGTATAATAACGTGAACGCTCACAACCTGTTCAGAGACCTTCATAGTACCTACTCATGCATTTGTACGTCTATGGGAATGGCTTTAACCTCCAACCATTGCGTTACATGTCATTTATGTGACATTTGTTACCTATCGCCATAAATAAGCCTTAAACCCATACTAAACTTGTATTTCAAAATCATTACTTAACGTACGTAATAAATTTCCAATATGTATCTCGTGGATTTTGGACAGGCGACGAAACGGATTATCATGAACATTGAAGAAATTAATGATCATATTTATTAGACTTTCTCCAGTAAATTTTATTATATGAAGTAATCGAGCTATTAAATAGTCTATACGACCATCTTAAGACGAGGTGACGAAGGCTATGAGAAAATGGAAAATCCCTCTTGAGTATGAGCTACCTGAGTATGTTGGAATATAATTCAAATGAGCTCTAAATTTGATAGCTGATGTTTGTTCACGAGGGTTTAAGCTATGAGTCAAGCCTGAGTCATCGACGCTTGCGCAGCAAAGAAAGCCTCTATAGCCGGCATTCTTAAGCGAACTGAAATAGTTGAACAATTCTATTGTGATCACCAAACAATTTATGACCTTATCTTGTATCTTGTATTGCTACTACAGCAAAAGAATAGAATTGAAGATTGTTTGAGACTCATGAATCATATATTGATAAATATTGTTTGTTGACAGGATTTTCAATGAATTGTTTTAAATAAATACAGTCATAATCTTTCAATGCAGAGTCTATTAGCAGACATTCATATTATATAACATTTAAAATATCAAAGATTAAAAAACCATTATAATTTTAATGCATTTCGTTATTATACATCAATTTGAACTATCAAAATGACTATTCATAAATATTGTTTAGATTGACTTTCGATTGATTGATTTTTATTTATATTTGAATAAAGAAACGAAGTTTCACAAGGAAAGTTTTCATATACTTAAGCCGTTTTGGACCATTTTAGATGTGAACCTTTAGGGCGCCTTTCTTAAATTAGCATTAGTTAAACCCTTTTAGGACATGGCCGACGCTAAAATATCATGTATTTGTGAAAAGTTGCGTGTTAAGAAGTGAAGTCAGCGGCATCAGTGTAATCGCGCGTAGAAAGCAGAACTCAACAGGCTAGAGAGGGTGCACGCACTGGTAACTTTGCAATACAATTATTGATAATGAATACACATTATAGTGTTTTGTTTACTTATTGCGAATTATGTTAAACATATTATTTGCTGATTATGTAGGTATTTAGTTTTTAGTTTGTTGTACTTCTGACATATTTTTTATAATACATCGCAACAATAATACACAACAGGTTACATCAAAATTATTGCAGACACAATATTGATATAATTACATCTTTGAAATCCATATATTGATAATACCACAAGTAAACATATTAAATGCTTAGTCCAGTTATAAATATGAGATTTTAAGTCTTCCAAATTACAACACAAAATCTGAGAAAATTGTTTTTTCATCTCGTCTGCCCATGATCTGCAAAGTAATCGTAACGTCAAGTTTATGTAGTTTTTAAAATAATAAAATGTAGTTTTTAAAATAAAAAAAAATGTGTGAAATATTCGAAAACCTTGATTTTATTTAATCGAATACTCGCGAAAATCTTAATTATCATTATCAGAGATAAATACTAAGAGGAAAAAGTTTTTCTAAATAGCAGTGCCTACATAGTAATTACTATTTCACAAAGAACAACCTATATAGTAAAACAACTATGTAAAATAAATTGCTCCATGCAGTAAGTGCCTGATTTTATAAATAAATAGAATATAATTAATTCTCTGATCACTTCTACTTAATACTACGTTTCAAGTAGTTGGTTTCATTATTGATAACTTAATATGAACAGCTACTACGCGTTATTACTCGGTATGTTTTAGATAATTTACTAGATACATCTTTAAATTTTAGCCTGTGCTTTTATGTGTGAGTTCAAATCCTTTTTAAAACTTTTATTAAAATTAATAAATGCTTTTTTTTACAACAAACATGTATACTTAATATTTATCATATTTTATTCGTTTTATGCAATATAGACTCTTTCTGTAATAGTTGAAACTTGCATATACGAATAGAAAAGTTAACCAACTTTTATATTTGCATAATATGGCAATTTGCGAAAAATACTCGTACATGTTCCATACACTTCATAATCAGTTACTTTAGGTTACGAAAAACGTTATCGTAACACGAGAACTGGATATTATAGGCTCGTATGACAGAATGAAACGGGCTCACTAGAAATTGCTTTCAATCATAAACAGGTATGTCTTGTAAAATTTGAGATTAACATATATTCGGACAAGTGCTTACATCAACTCACTTATAAGGTAAAGTCGTGTTGGCCAGACCCAAGTCGAGACTCTCGGATGTTTAAAAATGCGAATAAAAAATCTATAATGCCGTATATTTGATTTTATAAAGAAGATAAACCAGTGAATTATACCGATTTCAATACTTTATGTGCTGTATTTATTTTAACTTATTTAGCTACAAATAATTCTAGATTTTACCAGAACTCTCCCTTTTTCGATCGTTAATAACAGAAGCTTTGTAAAGATTAACGTTCGAATTTAAATCTTTATTCAATTTAAAAAACGATTCTCAATTTTTTAATATTAATTTATCTTATAATCAGCCAAAACTTTTATTACATATTATGTTTTCGATGTATCGTTTAAAATAATTTTATTTCTGATATATATTAAATTTATTTATAAAATTTAAATGCACTTATTATTTTTATTGGCATATAACTAAATTAATCTGTCTGGTAGCCAGCAAAGTAAGTGGTTTTATCGAAAAAATGTAATACAACACCCTAGTTAATATTACACTGACTAGTTGCAAAACAAGCTGTCTGCGCTTGTAAACAATATTCTAGTTTCGATTTACTTATATAACACATCTGAGAATAAATTGCCAGCAGCGTTTTTCATACCACAGATTCATTTCTAGTTTTGAGTGTGTTTAAATTAAATAACTATTTGCTACAAAATACGAAATTGAGACGTAATTCAATCTATTGCAACACTCGAATGTTTTATAGTTTATTAGAGGTTATTTAAATATTGGATGTAAAAGTTTTAAATTTGGAATGTCGCAACGTTTTAAAAGAACATTAATTATGTAAGAATATATGCATTGAAATAGTTCTTAGCCTCGCCTGGTATGTCCGCTCCGGAAGTGACGGGATTTGTGCAAACGCTTGGACACATTTTCAAATATAAAACTATAAACCATTGGTCATAATATATCACATTGTAAGTAAATGTGCAAATAATTTAATTCACATTTCAAACGTTAAAATATATTTAATATTCATAGACTATTTTAAGCCTTACATACATATTCTGTCGCTGAAGTTTTGCAATCTGTATACGTAATATAGAAAATGTGTGTGCCAATAATATCTTCTATTGAAACCTAAGCGTAATCAAAACAGCTATTTAAACACAATAGATAAGTATTACGTTATAATATACAAGATTATGAATAAAATTATTCAAACTGAATTAAATACAATTTAATTCATGCAACTATTTGCACTGTTACGCAAAGATTATTAATAAAAAAAAAATTGCCAATCAAACTTTATAAGTAACTGAAAGATCTATTCCATTATTTGAGTTATAGGTTTACCTATAGATAAGATCGGAATAAAATAGGAGTAACATACCTACATACTTATTATACTACAATAAAGGATTGACAATTGTTTACTCTTTTCGAAACCTTATTTTGAATATCAATATATTAGAACATTTAATAAGTATCCACATAAATGTTATATGTTTGAACATTATAAGGATAATGAATAACGAATATAGAAATACTTCTAGAAAGTGCTTTACAGAATTAAAAATAGTTAAACAGTTTATCTTAAAATCTAATAAACGATAGAAACTTCTAATATATTTTAAATTTAGAAAAATGA
The DNA here is from genome assembly GCF_018135715.1 of Danaus plexippus. Classification (NCBI taxonomy): domain Eukaryota; kingdom Metazoa; phylum Arthropoda; class Insecta; order Lepidoptera; family Nymphalidae; genus Danaus; species Danaus plexippus. The sequence goes on along the minus strand of NC_083548.1, from coordinate 3,926,824 downwards.
AGCCAAACGTAGAAAGGACAAAGGCATTTTTTCATATATCTACGATAGGTATATTATTATTTGATACGATTTTCAAATGACATATGGCGACTATTATTTAAGGTATATTACGTAAAAGTTATTTAATTTCATGTAAATTCGATAATGAATTGGGAAACAAAGAATACAAACTAGTACAATAGTTAATTTTAATTAAATGACATGTCAGGACGAGCGTTTTAACTCCCGCCTTCCCGCCATCCCGCTGTACGGCTTTCCAACTCTAATTTAAGATAAAAAACAAATAAGAACAAACTAGCTCATAAAGTTGATAAATATATTGAAGGTGTCACAGTACGAACAACTCTCGCGATAACTTTATGGTCTACATAATGTTGTAGGTTTATTAATATTCTACAATATATCCATACGTGTGTATAACTTTTTCTTCAATGCGGCTCTATCGGCTATCCGTACAAGTCAATTGTAACGATTTGTATGCGTGAGTGTATACAAGGTGAGTTCCAAAGGACCTCACACGACAAACTAGCCTGCATAGTATCTTAGGCATTTTATCTAAATCTTCATGATTCGTGATAGCCAACTGTGAACGATCGTAAGTTCAAACGGATGCTTAATGTGAAATTGCACCACCATGGTATAGTTAAGGCTTAATCTTTCCACAAACAAACACATATTTTATTAAATATATATAACCCATTTCACACTTACTATATATTAATATTGATATTTATTATATTTAATAAATAAAATTTTTGCTTCTTTCGAGGATGTGGACGTTGTTTACTCTTAGGCCAACCATTTTCACTTCAACAAAATTCGTTTTTTTCTAACTAAGTTTTTCTAACTAACTTGAGTATATGATTATTATACCAATGCCTTACAAATAAAAACAATCGTAATTAATTTTTAAAAACTATATTTTCATCGAATAACAAATCTTTAAATGTTCTATAAGTTCAGACAGGCTATATTTATCAACAATTGCTAGTTGTGTTCCAAAAGACAATAGCGGTATTGAAATGTAGAACCTGTAACCTTCGCAATCAAAAATGATTTGACATTAACTGTAATTACTATTAGGAAAAGCCAATAAATATGGGGGCGATAATCGCTCTTACATGAATATTGAACAACCGAGACACTTAATACCATATTAAAGGTTACGTCACTGTCCCAATACATCCGCCAAATTAAGTAATGAATAATATATTAATTAATAATAAACATATAATGTAATCAAATAAAGTATACATAATTTTTAGTGCTATTCGTTTCTTGTCTTGTTTACTTCTTGAATATTCAAATATTCATATAAATGAAAAATTATATAAAGAATTTATTTTATCTGTTTAATTTTTGGGCTTCGTTGTCAAATGTTTTTTATTTATATAACCAAATCGTTTGGGAACGTGACATCCGCTTCGATTTTTTAAAAAGGCCGCAGCTTAAATTATTCTTCATTGATTTTTGTGACTTACTAGTACTTTAAAATGTAAACATTTGGTTTGATTGAAATTTCCAAACTAAAGACTAACTATATTTTAATCTAGCATTTTTCTGTAAATAATCATTTCTTTCAAGGCAAATATTTATTCGTAAATTCCATTTTAATATTAATAAATAAACGAAAACTCCTAACGATGTTTTTATTCTTGAAATGATAAAAAATCAAGATAACTTTACTGTAGAAAAACTATTTAAAATTCGTAACAAATTTATTAATTCCGTTATAATGAAAACCAGTAATGGAAAAGGTCATTATAAATAATCGTATGACATTGACACACTGTATTTATTCAATGGCAGAGCTAATTTATATGCATTATAGAAAAATAAATTTATTTTCAAAAACATTTGTATCAGGTATGCTCTTGGCATAAGGAAGTAGGTTTCGCCTCAGTAAATAAAGGCCGAAATAACTTCACCTCTAGAAGAAATGTATTATTCAAGAGGTGAAATGCTAAAAAAAGATACGGTATTGTAAAAGTTTACATAATATATTCACAGGTTATTTTGTATGCATTTGTGTATCCATAAAAAAGAATTTTAAGTTACTATGTTGTATATTAATATATTATTTTTTGATTCAGTTTTATTTCATTATTTTTTTTTAAAGCTGACAACATTCTAGTGTCACTAGCTAGATGAACCGTCATTCTATCGTTACCAATGACTACGATCGGCCATTTTTCTCAGGAACAAAATCACTTAAGTCAATAAGATAAAAAACAATGAAATTTAGATGTATTGTCCTAAATGTCGGAAGCTACTGTTGTTATCAACTCTTATCACTTGAGCCGTTCGACTCAACTCATAAATATCTCATTACATCCCATTAAACACTATTACTAAACTAAATAAGTTAAATATTGGAAAAATAAATAAAATTCAGAAACTTAGGTTAAACTCGAATAGGAAATTTTTCAAAATCATGTTACGAGTATTAATTCGATAAAGTTGACTTCTCGAAATATATATAAAGTAAATTTGTCTTTAATGAAATTTACTGTTAAATCTTAAAACGGTTATAAATTAAACGATATTATATAATGAATTTTTATTTCAAATGTCATAAATCATTAATACTATTACTCGCCATTGAATTGAGTGCTAATGTTTTACTGTGAATCACGCTAAAGTTAAGAGGAAAAATATAAAATTCATATTTTGATAAATCATTACCATTATAACAATAATACTTACATAATAAGTATATGAAAACATAAATTTCTCTGAATTGATTTTTACATTCCAACACTAAAGAAGAATTTACTTACCTCTGCTACAGTCCGCCAGATAAAAAATAAATAGTAAAATAAAAGAAATTCAATGTATTATGGATACAAACAAATAAGACAGGGTTGTTGAGTTAAAAACACAGAAAATCGATTTACGACAATCTCTTTAATGTGCTTGTATATACTCGCTTGTATGTACGTTTAACTATTGAGACATACTCGATCGTATGAAATCTGTGTACGTACAGAGGGTTCGAGATCAATGGAACCTGAAACGGCGGGAAAACAATGCATGTAATCACGAGAGAGAGTTACACGGCATTCTTCCGGCCCATTAGCATTGAATAGCGGCGCGTGCGCATGGCGTGCGTATCATTGTCGCGTCCCCAAACCCACACTGGATCAATCCGCTAGCGGACCTCGTCGTATTATTGTTCTCGATTAAATGCAATGACCACATTTAAAACTTTTCATTCCCGTATCGACAAAGCCCCATACGTTAAGGTCAAAGGCGTGAAAGAACGATTGCATGTCATTAGGTACATGGTTCTGAATGCTTTAATCTTTTCCTGTGACGAAATTTAATCGGACACGCATGCAAGCCGCATTGATTTTTTTTAATGTGCATTGTACTTATACACCGATATTGTTAAATAAAGATATTATCTAATAAGGCTATTGATATTTGGTAGAGATAAAATCATAAACCCATTGGTTAGACGTAAAATACAAGCTAAGTGTTCTAAACTATATAACTTACCGGTAGTTCAAGGTAGTCCCCGATAGTGTACTTTGCAGCACCTCTACGGATGTCCGCTAGGGCAGCAAAATGCTCATCTCGTTTCATCTTCCTACGCAACAAAGCTTTTGCATACGGATATGAAGCTAAGTATTCACTATAAGCGTCTAACAGTTCACCCATAAAAAGCTGTTTCAATAAAATTGAACTTTCATTTGTATCACTTTCCGCGGGCGGAGGTGGCAGATCACGGCATTTTAGAGATTCGGGTAAGATTTTTGGAATAAAAGAACTGACACCACTTGTTGATTCACATGAAGTATATGCACCGGTTGAATCACTTGACCCGCACTTCGAGAAAGGGAATGCTGACGATGTTCCGCTTTTCTCGCTACTAGCAGAACTCTGTCGTGTTGTACTTGACTTTTCAAAATAGTCTGGATAGTGCGGCTCAGACTGACATTCAGTGGAAGGTGATGATTCTTCAGCTGAAATATTTTTGTAAACGGTATTTTTTATACAATCGTACAAATCTTCAATCGACTCATATGGCGTCATACTCCCACAAGACTCTTCCTCATTATTCTGCAGAGTCTCATAGATCTCTTCATTTCGCCTTTTAGCTACAGGAGTTATAGCAGATTCAGAACGACTGCGTTTCACGTTTGGTATTTGATCATATCCAAAGTCTGCAGGGTTTAAGAAGTCCCAACTGACATTGGACCAAACATTTTCTGTAATATCTGCTGATATTCTGTGATCCGTGCAACACTGTCCACCACTTCTTGTCTGTACTGTTGTTACGTTATCATTACTTTCAACAACAGAAGCTTCAGTTGCAGTTTCAAAGTTATCGACAGGTATTTCAACAACCATTTTACGAAAGGATGAACATATCGATGAAGCAGTGGAATGGTTGTCATCGTCTATTTTACCACCCATAAGTTGTTCTTCATTACTGTCTGATGGTGTAACTGAAGATAAGTCTAAATCGTGTTGTGACAAAATACCTTCTTTTATAAGTTCAGACAAGATGCTTTTCGATTCCTCCTCCATAGGAGCTTTAGTTTCTTGAGTGAAAAGGTCATTACATTCTGTTTCCTTGTTATGAAGCAAGCCTGAGTCTATATATTTTCGCATGCGTTGTGTCAGAGCGTCACTTGCTTCCGACACTGACTCGAGATAATAGAATAGTAAATGATATTCCTCTTTGCTTATCACAGCAGCCCGGAGCAAAGGTTTTCCATAAAGTTCTAATGCGGAAAATAATGTCGTAGCTGAAAAAAAAAGTTATATAATTTTTTTTAAATGTGCTTCAAATTCATGTATTAGACATATCATTTAAATGATTTAAGTGATAGTTAAAACAAATTTAGATTCTCGATTGACAAATATCATGACAAACACAATTTTTAAAGTGTAAATTGATTTCCTAGTCTTTTAAAATATTTTACACGACAACTTTGTTTATGTAAACAGTAAAATCCTGCAAAATTTTCAAATATTACTCATCCTAAGATCCTATTTATTCGTTTCTTAAATTAGATAATTAAGTAAGTCAATGTTTTATGTATGTTTTATAATATACAATTTTATAACCGAAATTTTTAAAGATGAAGTAAGTTTAAAAACCAATTAACTATTAAGCTGACCTCTTTTACTTATGTCATAATATTATTTATTATAGACAAATTGGCTGATACGACTATAAAGGGTATCAAATGCAGAAAAAAATTATCAGGTTGCTTCTAAAGCGTTAAAAGTTATACGTGAACAAATCATACAAAAAATAAATAGAATCGGGTTAAAAACCTCTTACATAATAAAATTAAAATTTTTACATTTGTTGCAATCTCTAGACACATTTGGAAGGATTATATTCAAGTAGTACTTATACCTAAACATATATTAAAGTATTTATTGAACAGTTGCTATGAAGATAAGCGGTATATTGTTTGGAAAAGTACGAGTTACGAATGAAATTCTATTGAAAATATAAACCTCTTTACTACGAAAAACTTGAAATGTCTCTAGCGATATTTTTATACATTTTATATAAATACATTTTGTGTGATAGAGATATTATTGTATTACTTTATAGACACTTGTACAAAACGTGTATTCATAATGGCTCTTCAATTTACCTTATTCTTTGTAAGATTTGTTTATATCTCGTCTTTATAAAAGTACAGTCCTAATCATTATGAGCCTCACGATGATTGCTTTAGGTTTGCATACAAGCTGTTTCTGCGAAAGATTACCGGACAATGGTATACGCGTACACAGCCTAACCGCTTTCTACAAACATAGGTTGCCATCGGAATACAAAACTCAAGAATGGTAAGAGCAAACTACAGAAAGCTTAGATAACAAGACATTTGTATTATTTATTAATTTGCGTATAACTGTTTATCTTTTTTATACATGTTATAATTAAGTAGACAAACGGGCATTATGGTATCAAGATTATAATTTTGCTAGATGTAATTAATTCTTAGAACATACGTAATCTTTCTTAAACATCTAACGGTCGGACTTAAATGTTTATGACGCTTGCTTCATTACTTATGTACATAGATAACTATTTCAACGGAGATAATTAATTAACAGTCAGACAGCCTTTCTAATAGATGCCATAAAGTTATAAAACTGAGAGTGAAAATTTTAATTTATACATGAAATAGGTATATACTTACAATAAAGCTTTTCCCAAGCAAGAAAAACTTCGAGATCATTCCCATCCCATAGCGTTGGTTCGTTTTCTATGACCAGGACTTCACCTTCCAAGGATACAGCATTAGCTCGAGGTTCCACTGGTGCTTTTGAACCTCCAAGAAACAGTAATGCTGTTGGTGGTGGTTTAATAGCTTCTGGAGGAGGCAGAGGGTCTGATAACGGTAAAGCCAAAGGCGCGGATAAAGGTCCAGTTGGGAGACCGGCCAAAACAAACCCAGCCTCCTGTAATACCTCGCAGATGACTTCCGCGACAGTACTGTTGCCCCATACTGTTACCTGCAATAGAAAAAGTTATTAAGTCCCGTTTCATCGAAGTCTATTTCTTACGTTCAAAGCTAAATAACATATCAAAGATCATAATTAATGGAAACAATTTCAAATATATTACTAAACGCAATTTTTTAGACATGTTATTACTATGAATCATTGTATCTGATCCTACTATTTATTACAAGTTAAATAAGGAATATCATTTTTATTTAAATACGTCAACTAGTTGTTATGATGTTCACAGATTAATAATATTTTTTTAATTTACATATTCATTTAACTAACGCGTGTCAAGTAAAATGTATTTGTTAGATATAATGTCAACAATGTTTGTGAAATATTCTATGTAACAAGAAGTTTGTATATCTTAAATATTTTTGTTTATATTTATAATTTTCTAAACGCACCTTAATTATTCTTTAGTTTTTATAGCTACAGATATATTATCTTATACGTTTATATCTAACATATCTTATAAACGAATAGACAGATTTTATTTAAATGATGACGTTCTGTTTGAGAATTCTAGAAACTAATCTACTCCGGGCATCAGCAGTCGACACAAAAAACAAAAGTGTGGCCACTGGAGATATCTGTAATTTTTTCTCCGAATTTGTAACCGTTAAATTGTTTAACAGCCTCGCAATCTGTTTAAAATATACTTAACGCAGCAAACAATGGCGTGGTTAATTTAAATGGTATCTGAATAATTTGCATGATAATTTACATTCCTGAATACCTATCAATAGATCAAACTTAAAGGATTACTGTCGATGTCAGGTATATAAATTTTATAACGACGCTATTAATTAATGTCCGCTTCGTATTCTTTTTCGTTCGTTTGTATATAAAAAAAACAGTAATACAATCAAACAAGAATTCAGTTTAAACTTCGCAACATGGAGCTTTGTATCGATAAAGGTAATAAATGCGAAGGATCGTATAACATGTTTATATATAACATGTAAATGCAAGTCGAAGGCCTTGACTGGTTCATGGAGTTTTTACCGTCCCTAATGACGTCACGCCGAAGTTATGCCGCACGCGCACTCCCCGCGCGCATCTGCCGCCCAAAACGAACCTACAGGATAATGCGTTGATATATCTTCGAGAGAAAAAAAAAATTAAAAGCAACTCCGTCCAACAAGAGGCAGTCACTTTTAAGGCGAACGCGTTTCGATATTAAGGAACGCTAAGGTTTATGTCGTCTTATTTTTGTACCGTCAAATTATTCTTTTATAAATTTTCCGGTTGCTGAACACGTTGCTTACGATGAATGTGAAACGTACTATCTGTGCAATAGCTAATGAAACTTGAAGTTAGAAAAATTACGTCAATTAGAGTATTTAAATATAATATATGCAAGCATAGTAACAGCAACTTGGAGTATTTTTATTTTATATTAATTCTTTTTGTTTGGCTTTGTTCTAGCGTAGACTACCATAAACAACTTTAAGGATGAAAAACGAGAAATAGGAGTGTTAATAAAAGGAAGGTTTTAAAGACGAATCCATCACTAAAAAATGTAAAAAGCTAAAAAAAATTAAGACTATTAAGGCTGTCGGACGGTGGTTAAGTGTAGTTTCAAATTTCATGGGGATTACAAAGCTGTTTTGAGTCAATGGATAAGAGGATTTGGTAGATTAGGATTTTATTATTTTATGAAATAATGCGCTACTAGTAAAAAGAAAACATAACCGTATTAAAAATATAATAATATAGTACATATAACTTTTTTCCATACATGAAAATATCATGAGTACTTTCTTCAAGTTTAATGGTTAAAAAAAATGTTAAATTTATAAATAAAATTGTTTTTTTCAGCAACGAAAACGGACGTACTAATTGGTATTGGATATATCATGTTTAATAAATGGTAATACAAATAATTAAAAAAATACAATAACGCGCCTTAAATTTTATTCTTATAATTTTTTTATTTTTTCAGGCCTAAAACCTTGTATGAAGGTCAATGAACTTGAAATTCAGTTCCAATAAGCTCGTATAAAAGAACACCCAATTTCGGAAGTTTAGAAAATTTTAAGTGTCAAGTATGTTCATTGACTTGACTGTTGTGACCAAAAAAAATGTTATTCTTGCAAATGTGAACTACTATATAGACATGATTGTCTATATTGAAATTATTTTTAAATGTGCGCCATCTAGTAAAAAGGCAGCACATTAAAATAAAGCGCCACCTAGTGTCATTCTCAACTGTAAATTCAATATGATAGTACAGCAATCTTATTGCTGTTTAGATGCTCACAAAGATGGCGCTGATGAATATTTTTAATACAGTGTAAAAAAAAAGGTTAGAGTTCTTTGAAACCATTGCTCATATTTGTGCGTTACGTAATTTTGGAAAAACATGTAGTTAGAATTATATTAAGAAAGTAAGTAGAAAGAATTCTTATTACAACTGGGATTTCTATTAAAAAAATATTTTCTTATTGACAACTTTTGTACATCTGCTAATTTTATTGACTTATTTAATTGGTTGACACATTTTACGCATATAACAATAAATTTAGGTTTAAAAGAATGCAGTGCAGTGTTTAAAAGAAAGAAAGTGTCAATTAAGAAAAGATTTCTAATTAGTTGCCGCAAGAAAAGAAAACCAATGTGTATTTGTTTGCTCTATAACACTTTTCTATTAAAATGATGATACTTAATTCATCGAGGATGAGAAGCATTTCTTAATGTAACGTCTAGTGAGGAATAACTAAATGTAAATATCAACAGTATCTGTCAGTGTTCAATAATGAAGCACTAGCCCTTGGGTAGAATTTAAATTCGAACCGAGTAAAATCTGTTGTAGGTACCTAATTGAAATATGAACTCAACGATATTTCGAAAGTCGCTGACCTCTAGAAGTAATATATATATGGTCGCCTACAGTATCCTCTGAATGCCATTCGACGGATATGTCAGCATTTCGTTATTATCCTTTATACATTTTACTTATTGTAACAAAGCATTCACATAGTGGAAATATGAATTAATACTAATTTATGGCAATTATCAAACATTATTATAAAAAAAAATGAAACTAGTGTTATTCGGTTTTACTACGCGGATTTTATTATTTAAAAACTACATAATGTTGTAACCGAATAACACTAGTTTCATTAAAATGAATACTCGCGAAAATCTTAGACCTCATTATGTGAACCAGTACGGACTGGAAATCGCAAACAATTATTATAAAAATTTTACAACCTGCATCGAATACCTAAAACGTTCACAGAGTAAAGGGATGTACCTTTTGATTTCTTAATCGTTTATTAAAAAGCATTTAAACACTTCTTTAATTACTGACTAGATAATTATTTTATAATAAACAATAACAATGAATATTTAAAAAAATAATAATAATTAAATGTTATCTGGCAGCTAAAGGGTAAGTCTGGAAGTTATGTATGTATAACATTGCTTAGAAATAAGGAAAAGTCTAAACAGTTACAAAAACAGGTTGACTATAATTTAATTCAGCCAAGCCCATTTAACGGAAGCAAGTCGCATACGATACACATTACAACACCACATACTATATAAGTAAATGTCATGTCAAACTACCGAGATCTTACAGAATATTATCCATCACAGGCAGCTTAACATCCAAGTTATATATATTTTTTAATAATTTAATGATTAAAAAGTTAATGATTAAATGAAATTGTTCTCTCATGGTTTCCTATTTGTTATGAATAAAAAATATACATACAAGAAATTAACTAGTCTTTAATTATTTTATAAACTAAAAAAGTTCAAATTTTGCGTTTATAATATTAAATACGATATAATTCGATGAATAATTACCTCATACCTGCGATTATAGTGAATTATCCCGCGTATTTTGTGAGTATAGATTAAATTAATTTGAATTTGCTTAATAATTTAACGGTGACGTGTTTCACTCGGTTTAATATAACAAGCAATGATTAACCAAAGATTTTTAAACTTGTTTCCTTGTTATTTATAATATAACATAAAATATTATAGTCTAAATATGGGCACTGGGCCAAAATACCAGGCAGAAAAACGACCTAAAAATGGAAAATAACATGTGTATTACAATATTTTTTTTCAATGACTTTGCTCTAGATAGTTTCGTTGTAAGGAAAAATCGTACTCGACTGTTTTTCCTTAAAGTATAATTATTAAAGAAAACTATAGCCCTATATTTTAAGACCTTAGAGACCTTATAACTTACCATGGACTTATATCAAGCTATCTTATCTACAAGTTTTCTTAGAAACCTTTTTTCATGTTTATTTAATATTCTATACTGAATATTTATTATAATAATTACGCCTAGTATAAAAAAAATACTTATTTTTCTTTTTGCTACATATATCTGTGTTGGATTCTTGGTTTTTTGCGTTTTTACGCTCTTACCTTCTAATGTTACTTATACGTAATATCTGCAATCTTTATTATTTAATTATTCACAATTTTACAATAGATGACTGTCATAGCATTGCATAATATTATATTGTTGTATACATCTTTGTAAACTATGAAGATACAATGAGATAAATTAACAAATAGTAAACAACGAGACTTTGTCATAGACATAATTATAAATATATGTAATTGATTTTTTATTTTATTTTAATGTCGTTGGTTGGTTGGTTGTTTTAAATATGGCTTTCTTCCATGCAAAGACGTGCACAGTATATTCTGCCAGTGTCGTGTAGAATGGAGGAGACACGATCCGGGATTAACTTATGAATGCAATAAAATTTAATTTTAATGTCGTTATTATAGTGTGTTGTCTAAAAGAATATAAAAGTGACGGGAATTTTAATCTTAAACAAACGTTTGCAAGAAGGATGTACGTTATTTATAATTATTTTTATAAAACCTTACTAATGTATGGAAACCTAGATTTCGTTGGGTTTACCAGTAATATCCACTTACAACTTATTACAGGAATCTGTTAGTACTGTGATTAAAATATTTAACAGGGAATTTTGTAAATTTTGTCACAGACTATAATTATTTATTTGTAATTTAAAAAAAATAATACGATATGACACATTATGTAAGACAATTAATTCTGTTTGTAAATCGATTAATCGTTCACATTGGGTTCGTTGTACAAAATGAGAGACAACAATTGTGTGACACACTTTATTGAATTCATTGAGGTTATAAAATCTTAATAGATATATTCCTACTCAAATCATGTTACATTACACCAGATTAATTCACATTATGTCCTTGTTAGATTTCGAGATTTAGACGCATAGATTAATAAATGTATATTTAATGTATTTAATTAGTTTTCAGACGAGAGAATATTTAAGGAGCAAAGCAATTTCATTGATTATTTATTGGCAGTTACTTTATTTATTCAAAATAAGTAATATTAATACAGTTTATCTATAATGAGACAAAAATATACAATAGAAAAATAAGTGTTAAAAGGGGAAAAAAGAATAAGACAGAAACTGCGAAGTATTTTCGGCGATATTCGTCAAGGGTCGTTAATCACAGCTCTGGAAAATCGTTTCCGACTTTTGTAATATTCCGTTTTGTCAACCGAAAACTTTCTCTCGCAAACAACACGAGCGATTCAATATTATATGCCTACAATTAACACACTTAAAGAACCAGCCGTTGATTTTGTCATACTTTTTGAGACAGGTATTTTATATTTAATTTTTCTTTAATGAAATAATTATTTAACCCGTAATATAAATATGTATTTAATAATCAATTATTATATAACTTTTGTGATTTTAGTAATGCTTAAAACATTTATCCGATCATGTTAAAACTTTCATGATAATGTTGCATGTTTGCCTTCCTTTATACTGAAAAAAAGTTACGAACGCTTTTATTACATTGGAGGAGTATTTACTTTTAAAACCTAAAACAAAATATAAAGAAGCAATTAATTAGTAGAGAGAGGAGCGTGGATGGTAGAGGTGAGCGTTTAACGAGCATTAGATAGGGGCCCCTTAAACCTATAACTGGGACGCAAGTCCCAGGCACTGTTGAAGCTCCTCTCCCTGTAACGCGATGGACCCGGCACCCGCACGGTAAATCCATGGAATGCTGAGAGGTTTTGTCTTTTTATGTATAAACATAATAAAACATTTTAACATTCATGAATATACCCGTAACTTATTAAAAAAGTATTTTCTTAACGACTAATCAAACAAAGACTCTAAAACGAAATAACAAGGAAATAGTGACTCACAAAACTAATGAAAAAAAACCAGTTTCTAAAATTTCAATAAACATTAGGCGATAAATTAAACAATATGTTGTAGATAATTTTAAATTATAATTTAAAAGTTAAATCTCTTACAATAGATAACAATAGCACAGTTGAAGAGTACAGTGAGTATTCTGTAGTCTAAGAATGTTCTAGACGGAAATAATAGACATTTGATATAAGAAAAATTCTTAAAATATTTGAATAACAGAATTAAACAAACGTATCAAGTTCTTCATATGTCCAAGTAAAGCAATTTAAAGCCAGATTTTTTTAACGGTATCTTAAATTTCTTAGAAGATTCGCACATAAGAAATAATTCAAGAAAATTACACAGACACTTTTAACATTGAAATCCTTAACCGGGTTCCTGGTTGAAACGATATTCTTATGACAGGACAACTTCTATCAGTTATTCTGTGATAGTATTTGATGAAAGGTCCTACATTTAACATCTTTAGATCATAGCTTTTGCCTCAATTGTTAGTTAGTTCGTACTTATACAGTAATTAGTCTGATACCGCAATAAGTTAGTATACCTTATTTCTTAGTTTGTACTTTAATATATATAAATACTTAAACAGCAATTAGTATTATATATTACTGATTTAATATCACAATAATATAATGTATTTTTTATATGTTATGAGATTAATAACGTTATGAAATATTAAACGAAGGCTGATTCATTGAAATGGAACGTTATGGATGATTACTCCATCGATTCTATAACGGCTGTGTTTCGCTCTAAGACCTGATAATTTTAAATCATCACAAAAAAAATCGCATCTGGTAACACCAGTCTGGTAAATTTTATACAGATTTTACGTAAACGTCGTCATTCTAGAATACAGACAGTTAGATTTTTTTTTATCACCTTATATAATACTCACTAACCTTAAAGACGATATTTGAAATATAATTATCAATTGTGTTTCGCGAATTATGTTACTATATTTTACAAAGTCTTTTGATATACTAAAAAATGGTTTTAAAAAGATACCGTTTAGAGTAGAATACAAGTTGATAACAATACGCAAATATGTTGTTTAAAATACATACCTATATATCCTCGTGTTATGTATCTGAAATTCCTTTATGATAAACGACCATTGACTCGGTAATTATAGAACAGACTCAATGGAACTATTCTTAATTCCATACGAACTAATTAAATTATAATTGAATTTGTATTAGATTAAACTGACTTTATTTGGACCGTTGTGAGTTGAGGTGCTACTTTCAATACACATTAACTCTAACTATTGTGAAAAAATTAACACAATATAATAAAACACAAATATAATGTTAAAGTGCTAAAATACATGTATGTATTTTCATGTAGTAAAAGAATGGAAAGAGCAAACTTCTGTAATAAGAGAGCTGCCAATTTGAACTGATCTGACCTTCTTAACAAACGTGATGGCCTGGCCAAGCAAGGTCTTATAGCTGGACTGTATAAACCCTACCAAAGTCCATATAAAAATATACTCATATAAATAAAAATGTATCATAGACAGAACATCTGTATCTCTAGCAATAAATGCATTATTTTAAAGTAGAATCCATTATTTATATGAACTTATGATTTGCATAAACAATAATAAGTATTTCGGACAATGGAATTCTTTATGATTCACAATAGTATGACATGTTATGTTTATAAATATTCAAGTTGCGTTCACCCTTCAATAAGTTTATTAAACCTAACCAAATTCTATAGAAATCTCTTAAATTCTACCTAGATATTTATAAAAACTATTTCGCTCTTTAATTTAAGACATTCTATTATTTACGTCCTTGGGATATACATTTGGTTGTTAGCTTTTGTGTTCTAATTGGAGCGACGACAAAAACGGTGTACTATTGGCAACTGCTCTCCCACGCTGTCAGTTAACTTAGAATGAGTATGCATAGTCAACTTATACCGACAGTATCAACGTATCAAATTAAATACGCCAATACAAATGTACGAAATAAAAAATCTAGTACTAATAGAACTGTTATTTTTGATTAAATAATTCTTCTTTAATAATTTAAGCTAAATATAAATTTTTTGTATACTAATAAAATATTTATAAAGATTATTTCTTATTTATTAGTTATGTATATGTTAATTTTCTATTGATTCGAAACAAAATACAGGATAACGGATATAAACTACGAAAAAGTAATAGAATTTATGTACGTATGAATTTTTACACTGTAGAATATTATTGCACGCAACAGTTAGGCATTACGGTAATTTGGTAGGCTCGCGTGATCCGAATCGATCTACGCGTTCGGATAGACAAGTATCACACTCTTATATAAACGTAAATAAATCATGTGTAAAAATGTATAAACAACCAATTATACTTATTTACGATTAAACTTAGTCCTTGCGTGTAAACTTAGAAAATGTTTGCTTGCGGAAAACAAGGATTTCTTTTTAATTCATATAATTATACGTGACATTGATATCAAATGAAATATCTTTACCTTTGGTGGCCAAATATCATATCTATATTTGATATTTGGCTATAGACAGTGGACAAATATCGGACCACCGCCAACTATTTCCGTGTTACGCAACTTAGGTATAACAGACTTGGTGAAGCGAGACGTAAAAAACGAAGACTCGCATGCACGTTATTAAAGGTATTTAGTTGTTAATATATTTATTGCGGACATACAAATTTGCTTATTAAATCAAACGCAAAAACGGTGACCATATAAGGTTTTTTTCTTAGGATAAACATGTTAAATAATATCACAAATAATGTTGCTATATAAATTTTAAAGAGTCCTGTTATTTTTAAAATGTTACAACGTATTAATATCGTTATGTATTAGGAGTTTGCAATTATATTATAATTATTCAAATAAATTAAGAGATTGTTTCTCAAAACAATGTATATATATACTGATTAATCAAATTTATTGTAAAATAGTATATACGATGTATACATATAAGTACATAAGTTTGCTAATTCGTAAAAGATAACGGTAAATCAACATGGCCATCACGAGACATTGATGAGCGATGATTCGAGTTATCGATTTACATATCCGCTGTATGAGCACATGTTTTTATATAAAATAACAGAACATGAATCATATAATATATAAGACGTTTAGTTACATATAATAAAAATTTACTGAATTCATTTTTGCAAGTGCCCGCTTTAATAATATTATTTGTATTATTTCTTAAACCAAAAGCTTTATAATATTTTATATCTCTTGTACTAAATAATAAACTTGATGTCACAACAGAATACGAACTGATATTGAAAAAAAGAAAAAACATTTTTTTTTACATTTTTGGTATAAGATTACTCACTTATACCGTATATGATTTAGTTATTTTCGCAATATCATAATAAGGATATTACACCTACATAAAAGTTGTTCCACTTAAGCCGAGGGCTTCACTTAAACGGCATAAACAGTTGCATCTAGGTGACATAAAGAAGTGTAGGTTGTAACAAATTAATATTCGACATTATAGAAATAAAAAAAAAACCGACAGAATATTTTGAAAATGGAAATATTTTCCTAGTTTTAAATAATGCTCTTATTTTTTTTATGCTATGGCTCAGTGCGTTTGTTATTCAACGTCATATCCTTTAAGTAACGAGAAGAAATGTCAAAAATATGCTGTCTCTTTTGTGGTAAATCTTTAAGTAAATAAGTCTCTTTCAATGAATATATTATTAACGCGTAATTATAAACTTGACCTAAAAAGTTAATATGATTTGATAGTATTACTAAAACAACAAAATATAACACAGTTATATAAAGAAATGAGTATAAAAAAGCATAATAACGTAAAAGCGAATAAAAACAGAAGTAAGGGGTTAAGTAATAATAAATAAGTGTGAATACCTGTTATTTGAATAATTGTCAAACCGGTATTGACCCCGATTGTGAAATCTAGAGCGTAACAGTCTTACGTCTTGTCATTTATAGCCCACCATACATATAAAAATAATACGATACATACCATACCATAGAAACATACTATTATAATACTTATATGTCAAAAATATATAATAAATACTCATATAGATAAATATGAGTCACAAATATTTTTCATACTCAAAATTGCAACTAAAACCTTTTTTTTTTTAATAGACGCCAGTAATGAAAAAGTTTTTAATTAATCGGCGGATGCTCTTAAAGGCTGAATGGAAAATTAAGTATTTTTTTAAAAAGACTAAATGGGAACGGATTCGTCCTCATTAGTATTCATTCTGCACCCGCAGCATAATGAATACACATTCACAGGGGATAAGAATATCTGGTTTTTTTTTAATAATCTACATTTATTTCTTTTTTTTAATTCATTTTAATTAATACTAAATGACGATTACAACTTCACACACATATTCCGTAGAGTGCGGAAAGGTAATGTAGGTACACGACGCTTAAAATTATGAATTATTACGAATTATATTTATCGTATATATGTTAAAAAACAGAATAATATAATAAAATTAACTTTTTACAATACTTTTCCTTCCTTTTGCTGTATAAATACAATAATTATTTAACACACATTTAATCTTTTCTTTGAATAAAGATGACGAAAAATAATAAGCAAAATAAGTAAGTATGTTTTTAATTAAGTTATTTTAAAGAAGGGAACGTAACTATTGCAATATAGATGCAATGGATTTATGTTACACGAGAGAACACAATAGCCGGAGAACAAAACAAACTAATAATGAGCAACAATTATTCATAATTTTATCGGAATTCACATGTGCAAATATTGAGAACATTGGTAACCTACATAGAAAGTTTATGTGTTTATAAACTTATGAAATGATTGTATATAAGATAAGAATATATTAAACAACGTACATTAATACAGAAATTATATGTTTGTGTTCCTCTACTTTGATACAAACTACTTTTTTCTAAAAAAAAAAAAAACAATGCTTAAATGTCAAATTATTTTTAATAATGTGAACCTAACAAGTATTTCTTCCTCATATAATCTTACTATTTTATTATATAGGAATACGTGTCGTGTACTCGTACATTCATAACAAATATTTTTTAACTACGCAACACAACTAAACTTCAATTCATATAAACGTGTCAATAAAACAGGTTTAGTACAAGTCGTAGTATTTCTTCAAATATATATAATATATAGGAACATAATGAGATCTAAGACTTTCGCGAGTTTTATTCATTTAAATGAAACTAATATATTTTCGGATACACTACGTGGATTTTATTATTTTGAAACTACATAATCCCGACGTTTCGGTTACTTTTCAGCAACCGTGATCACGGGCAGACGAGATGTAGGTACATATATAAGATAATAATACATATACATAACAAATACTATCAGATACATAATAATAAAAGTAATTCGATCCAAAATAACATACGCGATACAATCACTTTTGACAGTGCAGTGGGCGTAAAATTTTATAAACAACACATACGATCATGCGACACTATAAACAAAATGCTCAAAGAGTTTTTGTAACATATTTATACAGATGCGGGAACATTTTGGTCCTAAATCTAAAAAAAAATATTACAAAATAACGTCGTTGGTATTTTTTAGATCTGTGCAATTAATACAAGTGTACAGATTAATGCATAAAAAAATTTCTATTTAAATTTTAAATTATTTACCGCATTAGTATTACTAGTAATGTGAGTATAAATCTGTTTAAATGATCTCTGATATGAATAATTATAATTTTGTTTATTATATCTTACAAGAATTTATTTAAATTAATTCTATAATACATATCCACATATTTACATATGAAATTAAATATTAATCAGTATCGATAGAGACGTAGCTTTACATATGGTACTAAATATTTTATATTTATAGATTTGTGAAAATATATTAAAATTAAATAATTTATTAATAATATACATATTATTGATATTATTATAATTAAATCTTGCACCGTCGCGTCCCCCCTCTTTTATTTATTTCCTTTCACCGAATCGTTTGTCAGAGAATGCTTTTACTTGGTAGCTATGAAAATGGCTTTTGAACGCTTTTGTAATTATTCCTTCTGTTACACTTTTATTAATAATGTTACATGAAAATATTACTTAACACATGTTTGTGAAATTTTACAATGTTTCAGATGCTCATAATAAGACATCAATGTAAAATAGGCATGTTTTTTATTTAATCATAACGTATAGGTTGGAAAAAGCCGCTTTAAACCGCTATTCATAGATAAAATTTAAATTAAATTCATTAAAATTAGTTAATTTATCAAAAGAATTAAGTATACTAATTTCTCGATATCAGTGATTTTTTTTTTTTTAATAAAAAGAAATTTAATAATATTTACATATTTCATAAATTCTTATTAACTACAGCGGGATGCGATGCTTTCTTTGTGAAAGGTATAAAAATGCAGCACAAATAATCTTTGATGTTTATATAACAGATTGAAAAAAATTCCGTTTCACAACACTAACATTGCAAACATTAATCATGAAGGAACAATTTATAATCAATAAAATTGTAAAAATCTCTACACTGATAATGAAAATTTAAACAAAGAAATTCTTAGTTAATTTCTATTTAAATCACGTTCAGTAAAGGACGATTCTTTATAAAGTATGAAAGTGATATTAGAATTCAATATAAATGCTTTCTCTTCAGACTGGATTCGGGTGTGGAGCAATGATGGAGCTAATACTTACAAATATGGAGGTGAAGTCATTGTATTGTAATACATCATGCGTTCATAATATACAATAGAATACACAGTAACTTATTGAATGGATGTTTTTTTAACTGTCAACACTCTTCATTTACTATTTATATATAAGAGTTTTAAAAGTTGACATAACTTTCGAATTTGGAATTGTAGAATAAAAAAAAATTAAACAATGTTGCCTCCTTTTAAGAAGTGAAGGAAAATGTTCAAGTATGGCATGTAAATTACAGTAAAAAATTGCTTTAAACTCAACCTTGAAGATTGCAGTTACAAAGGATATAATATGTTATTATAATAATTAAAAATTAATCATTGAGGTCAAGTTTACACCTTTTATTTATTGTCTAGTATTTTTTTATTCCTTGGTAAAATATTATCGGCCAAGGATAAATAAAGATTTGAGAATCTTTTTTTTTTTGATAAATCTGAGTTCAACTGGTACAATGGCGGTTTTTTTGTGGAATTGCTTTTTACCGTCTAGATACTAACATTGTAATTTTTTTCAATAATTTATTGCGACTCCAGGTACCTACTATTTATTTATTAATAATACTATTCTACTTGGAATATTTTGAATCATAAAAGATGATAAATGAAATAAAAAATGAAAATATCTCAGCCGTAGCTAAATTTTAAACTCATAGAGTATCTTAGAGCCATAGATATAATATAAAAAGAACTCTTGAGAAAACCTTTTCTCGTTCTTTCTCAATCATTATCATTTGTATTGTTTGTGACGCTTAAGTAGTTGGCACCTTCAATAGCATTGTTCATTCATTTAATTCGTATACGTAACCACTGGTTAAGACAAACGACTTTTTATTGAAATTATTTTAAGTCTTAATGTTTGTTTCATAAGATTCAATTTTGAATATCTTTTTGAAACGTACGAATGTCTCTTGTGAGTAATATCATAAACTTATATAAAGTAATTTTTAACTTGAATTGTTATTTTTGAGTGCAAACTCAGCGAAAGATTACAATTTTAATATATTTGAAAGTATGGAATCAAAAGTATTTATATGTTTTCCTTTCTTTTAAGATAGCAACGATTCTAAACATATCAGTCCTAAACCACACGCGACTCGCCCCGGGTGGGCAGATAAAGTCTAATCTATTTAACGACCGTTATCAATTGCATAACCATAACAAAAGAGACTCTTCATAAAATCTCACATTACTGGCTGTAAACCATAGACTAATTCACTGAACCTTGATGTCAGATGTTTTGATCAAAATTGGAAAGAAAAAAAAATTAATTGGCCCAAAATATTTATCAACCAACCTCCTTCGTTCATAACATTTTATGCTTATTAACTAATTCATTTAATTGTGCAGATAGTTGTATTTTGTGCTGATTAAATTTTAAAACATTGTCAAAACAGTATTATCATCCAAGCGTAAATACCCACGGCATAGGATAAAATACACTACAATAGCTATATAATTCGACTAACATGCGAATTCACATCCGCATTTTTTTGTTAAACTCTTTTATAAAGTTCATTATACTTTTAAACATTGAAGTATTTTGACAGTTTTTATGAAGTAAAAATTTAAGTAAGACGAAAATAACACCGAAGATATGATGATCTCACTACAAGCACGTTTTCATTACTAGTACTATTTATTCCCTACAGATAATATTTACCTACAATGCATACAGCCAACAAAAAATAAAGGCATGGTGTCTGCTGTTTCCTTAAAAGCATATCGAACAAGAATATTATTATTTAAATAATGAGTACTTATAATACGTCATTAGAAAACAAAAGTGAAAGAAGGAAACACGAGTGATCTTTTACGCAAGGATTAAGCATAATCAAAACTAATACAATAATTAAATAGTTATCGAATAGCAAACATTAGATATCAATATTTCTATTAGTTTTTTCTGAAACTTGAATATTATATTGAATTGCGTTATCATTAAAATCAATCGTGGCTTAGATAATTCATAATCTTACACGGATAGTATCAAATTATTGTTATGTCACGTCCGCGGTTATAGAACGTGGCAGGAAAACTCAATACTACGACTTAATGATTTGCAATATAGTTAAAAAAAAAAACTTACAAAACCACAGCCTTTACTTAAAGACTCTCCCATTTCCTTGCCAAGATAACGAATAATCGCACAACTATTTGGCAGGTCATTTTAAATTCAGTGGTATTTAGTTCAAGTTAATCCTCTAAAGTCTAAATTAAAAAAATACGCTTTTTTTTAAATTCGAAATTTTATGGTTTTAAAACATTTTTATTTTAAGTTGCCAGTTGTAACAGTTGAAATGTAACAAGTACATACAAAGGTCGCCACTTATTCAGTGACGCCATGAAACATTACTCCAGCGCAGATAATACAAGGTTACTACTGATTATTTTCTAACTGCATCCACAGCCGTAGCCACACGATACTACCCACAGTATAGAATTACTATTCTAAGCAGAAGTAGAGGAAACTGTATTATATAATTAATAAAGGTAGGTCTTACGTTGTTATTAATTTCTTATATCGTGATTACAAAATTAACGCTATTAAATGTTAAGATCTCTATGTTCTATAATTGCTTCCTAATATTAAAATCATAGCTGCCAATTAAAAAAAAAAATAAACTCCAGATTGAGATATTTTTTTTTTTTATTAGAACTTGTCCAAAAGACTATATTTGAAAAAAAAACTTTACACTGCCAACGATATATCTAAGATCTAAGACTTTCGCGGACACATATTTATATAAAGCTGTGGTTGTAAAATTAACTTCACTATCGTTTATAAGGTACATTTTATCAGACGTTTCAACTACATAGAAGTAACTGTAGTAACGGGAACTTTTATCTCGTCTGCCCGTGATGACAATTAGTATAAAGGAATTAAAAATAGTATGAAATGGAAACCCTAACTATATTTGTATTGACAATAAAAAATATTGCTTCTAAGTAGAAATTTTCTATATGTCTTACTGAAATCGTACATAGTTTGTTAAATAGGTTCTATTTTGTTAAACTCATATCCTAAATGGTAATAGAAAGTACAAAAGTTGGTCACCGCGGACATAACAAACAGTTAACACCACGCCGAATCGCGAAATGCATTCAAAAACAGTATATGCTAAAATCGATGTAGAACCGTTAGCACTCATACAAGCCGATACATATTGTAACTACAGTGGATGAGTGAAATGAAGAAGAATTGAATAAAAATATTCGAAACTTTTTTATAGAACAAATGAGTCAATAGATAATTGACTCAAATTAATCACTAAGTAAGGCTGTGAATGCTATCATGCTCTAGAGTTAATTTTACCAGCGCAAAACCTTAACTATTTTGATAGTCATTTTTCTAATAATTGTCCTATTTTTGTTATCACATTGGCGTCATAAATTTTTATGCTTGTGAGTATAGAATTGTGAATAAATTTGTATTAAATTTACCATCTAAAACTTCACATATGACTTTTTTAACTATATAATTAAAGATAAAAATATCAGAACAATATAATCTGTAACCTGTTCTTCTAGCAGAATAATACTTGGTAGAAAGCTAATAACAATACATTAAAGGCATCGAAAAATTACTTCTATATTATTTATTATACAAAGTAAAAAAAAAAGTGTCTTGATTATACTAAAAACATAAGTATAATATATTGAATTTGTATTATGTATCGGCTTCGTGATCGTTCAACGTCTGATGATAATGGATTACATCACATCCGCAGCAGAATCCACTTTCTTTATTCCATATTTCTAGATTATAAAGTCTTTAATAATTTCTTGAAATAACTTCTTAGCGTTTCATAAAACCTTCTTAAGATACAAAGGGCATTTATGGTGGAGTCTGTGAAATACAATTAATTTGGAAATTAATTATTAATTTATGTATTCCTTTAATGATTCGCATTTATTTTCTTTAATAAATAAAACAAGTAGTTGAATTTTGTAGCACAGTTTGCTTATCCGATTTAAACTATTAAATTAATAATGTGCCTATAAATTTTCAAAGGTACTTTAAAAATCTTTTAGACTAAGACAACTATAAACTAGACTTAGTCAAATATATCCATTCTTATATCTTTTTTTTAAATTAAAAGATAAAAAGATACGTTGTACTTTCATCAATACATATACGAAATAACCGCTAGCCTTTAAACCGAGGACAAACTAGTCCATTCTCTCAGTTAATTGCATAACAGTACCGTCCTCTTTACTTATTTACAGTAAAATTACTCACTTGCACGATTTTTTTTTTTTTTTAAATAAAATATAAGGTGTCGAACACATTTACCACAGGATTATGTCATTGAGTATGATGATTAAAATAATAAAAATACATTTTATACTTAACGGAACACATTTCTTATTAAGAAGATATTATAGATTTTTACGAATAATTTTTATATAATAATGAAAAAAACGCAGAATGAAGGTCAAAAACTAATTAACCATCCTTACCATAGATTTCTTAAAATAAAAAAATAGATAAAAACAGGGTCTTAAGCAAAAAATCATATGAAAATTATATCTCCGACGATTTGAAAATGGAACACTGATTTAAACCGACATATAACTTTCTTGTTACGATGTCTATCATCTGACATCTGGCTTGTCTTGTTGATTATAAGAATTATGACATGCCAAGGATACATAATAGTATAAATATCTTTTGGGTCAATATTGCCCGGTATACCCATGCATAGTTAGCCAAAGTTTTTTTTTAATTTTACAGATTATATAACCTACAAGTAATATCATCCTAATCAATATTTTAATTTCATTTTCCACATTTTTCACCAACAAATTTTAAAATTACGATAAGATATTTAAGCGACGCTATAGTTTAAAATTTAATACTTCTATATTCGACATCCTTATGTATTGTAGTCTAATGTCAGTTAACATTCACATCTTTTCCTCCCTGAATACGGTTTTTGCAATATACGAAAATAGTCGAAGGAGAAATCAGTCTAAAAACAAATATAGGTATACAAATGAAATCGGAAAAAATATTCTCACATTTTCACGAATTATTTGAATCACAATCTAACCTTAAAGCAATTTTTCATATTGTTTATATATTTTCTGGATTCCAATATTTAACTTTCACTTTGGTAATAGCAAAACTAAAATTTATTTAAGTTCATATTCAAACTCCTTCCTATTACAACAATGTACCTACCTAAGAATGGACGTGGACCTTAGATCGTAAGGTCTTTTTTTTTTTAATTCCAGTTAAAAGAACAATTGGTACCTGTCCCTTATATATTTTGTCTAAAATTTCTTGGTAGTAATCAAAATAGGAATTCCCAATTATAAACCCGTTTGTGAACGTTGATTTAGTTCCAAAGAAGTTTGCGAAATTAAGACGAGAATTTGTTAAATGTCGGGCACCAAGTAATATGGTATAATATTTAAAGTTAAATTATCTCATTAAAATTATAAGTTTTATGTTAATTTAACTCAAATATAAGTCTTAACTAGGTTACTAATATAAATTGATATGTAGTTCTGATTCATATAAATATTTTTCTCATCGGTTGCGTAGTAACGATAGGTTTGAGAATCCGTGGATTATATTGCTTGACCTAAAAATGCCGGGATGACATAGTGTCAGTTAGCGTAAGTTACACGTGTCACTTTCTCCGTCAGTGAACTATTTCGGTACTTGGGTTAGTAAAATACATAAACAGCTGGTAACAGCTGAAATATAAGTTTTATAGCTTTTCAAATATGAATAACTCCGATTTAACATTGTTAGTTCAGTTTTAACTTTATTAATAAATATTTTTTTTTATACTTTAATGAATGCAACAAGACAATTATATCTTTAATGTTCAATTGTTATGGTTGTAAATTTCGTACATATAATCGTATAATGTAATTAAAAAAAACTCCTTTTGAAACACCAAAAATGCAACATCTTAATTAGATAAGGAGGAATTTTTAACGTACAGCATATTTGACAGGATGCACAAAAAAATTTATTCCATATTTATTGGCTTACCAAAGCCTATATATAGATGTCTGTGAAACCATTTTATAAATCGCGTTTTCACGTCTCATTTAACCTCAAAGCAAGTTGTTCTATTTAATCGATAGTATGTTATGTATATATGTACATATGTATACAGGCAACATAGTTATAATTTTCCATAACAGCTCGCATGCTGTATATGTAAGAATATAAGTACTATTAAAATAATTCGATATAAAATCACTGCTACTTATAAATGTTATTAGGTATATCCTAACAATGCAAATCATTTTATAATACTAATTAAATACAAATTTATTTAATTACAGAAATCAGATACAAATATTCAACAATAAGGTAGTTTTTTCTATGTATTGTATTGCGAATTAATGCAATTAGATAATGAAAGCTATTCAACCTCGATTTTATGATAAAAAATACGATATTCATACATCCAAGCCCTTAAAAAAGATAAGTGTTGAAATATTAATGTTATGTATGCGTAAAATGAAAATTGTAATGATTTTTTTGCGAGACCTACATTTTAATGACAAGGTAGGTCAAGAACTCTCGCATGCAACGAGAATATATCATTTCCCATTAGTGATGTAGCTATGAATATATACATGTTAATACCATCACAATATTCATCACCAATTAAAAATTGTTACTAATTGCAATATATAAAACCTCTTTCAATCAACGTATCGTTTAATAGGATGTTGTTATTAATGACAATACAAAAAAAAAATTATAATGTTCTTTGTTCTTCGTGCTCATTTATGTTGCGAACCGTATTATGTGTTTAGTTGTATGTAGTTTATGTTTTAATGTAATAACATATCTATAGATACAAAATATTAAAGTTTTATGACAAAATATGAAAAACAAAAAGCACTGTTTAAGTAATCGTGTCACGTATGTGACAATGGCAGTTTTGTTCACTCTTTGCTAACAAGTAAGAATGTTGTCGATTGGGGACGCATATGATAATACCGAGTTTTTGCAAGAACAATCGTTTTTATTTTGTCGTGACGTTAAAATAAAAATGTTCATAACTTTATTTAGAAAATACTTATTTATGGAAAAGTATGTAGATAATTTTGTTTCCCATGGAAGACGAGAACTTTTTTTTCGTCCGATATTGTCTGGACAATATATCGTAAGGAACTACTTTCAAAGACGGATTGAATTAGAACAAAAATTTGAAATAAATAATAAAAAGTAAACTTCAACTTCTACATACCGGCCATGTAGAAAAAAGTAAAGAAACATTTTAAATCACCCCATTACTTAAAGCATATCATAGTGCCAGTTACGATAACGACATAAATGATTGGTAGATTCCTTCTCTTGCATTACATATAGGACAAAATGATAAATACTTAATAATAAGGATCTTCAGTGGTCTGCATTAAGTTGTAACATACCCCAATGATCGATGCCTTAAGGCCTAGCGAGCCTGGATTCCAGTTTGTTCCACTAGATATTCAACCGGTTTAACTCCAGATACAGTGATAGTCTTCGCCTCACAACCTATGCCCGTTTTTTACATTCCTATTTAAAAAGTTAAGATTTAAAATTGGAACCTTGTATCGATTTCTTCTACTTTCTATTGGTTAAGTGATTCCAAATATGTAATTTTCTTAATCTGGTATCAAATGTGTGTCATGTTCGAAATGAGATAATTCAGAACTAAGAATGCTCCTCTTTGAAATACAATCTTTTTTTTTATTGTATTAAATAAGAAAAAGTAAGAATGAAATTAATAAAATCATTCATTTATTTTCTCTCACTCATGCACCTTTTGTTATTTTTAAGAGATAAGTAACGGAAATGGTATTTTTTTTTGTGCTATAACTAAAGATTTTTGCGAAAAGTTAACAGTTTATACCTATTTGAATATTTTTTATTTATAATTACCGTATACCAATAGATAGTGCGAAGAACAAGAGTGCTCATGTCTGTACGAAAATATCATAGCCGGATGATCAATGAAAATGGCAATACTCCAAACATAACAGTGATGTGTTTATAAACACTGGTTAAGAATAGTCTGTTATAAATTAAATTATCTCATATGACGATTAAAATCGTATACTTTCTACATAAAATGCATGTGAAACCAACGTAACATTTTAAAAGTATAGCTTAAAATATTGAAGTCGAAAAATGTTTTACAGCCATACTTATAGAATTCAGCTCACTTTCGATTAACACATTTTGTTGTTTTAAACATCACCAAATAAATATAATTGTTATGAATATAAATTAACTTCTGGTTAGACGTCACGCGGCATCGCCTAATTAAGGAGACTACCTCAAGCCCGCATGCAAGCACGCGACTTTGATATTGCGACATCACTTTCACTCGTTAACCATAGCGGATTTGCATTTTCTATCATTTCAATGTAATGACATCCTGCTGTATTTAAATAAAAAGTTTTTAATACGACTGTCTTATTGTAATGCAATTTATGTTGATCATCTAATTACAATACATCACATTTATTAAAAATTAGCTTCAAGTGTGCCATTTATTTTGATGTCTCTTATTTTATATTTGTATATCATAAGACGCGTGCCAGTTTTTTTCATAACAAACAATAGTAAGTTGTAAACAATAATCAGGATTCTTTTTTCTGTTCTTGGAACAGGTTCATAAGAATTGCGTATCGTTTTTTTTATGTTGGTATCACTGATTCGTGAAGCGTGATACTAACTAAAGATAAGCCTACACTCGTAAAACATTATTTAAGTTGTAAAAATGTTTATTCACTACTTCACTAGCAAGTGACATTTTAGGATTGTAAATTCGCTCTTACTTTTCTTATGCACTCTTATAAGTTTTTGTAAATATATCCTGTTGTCAGCTTGACCTTAGATATTCGCCTTATTAACTAGTAAACGTAATTTTTTTAATTTAAGGTTTGCTTTTAAAATCCAATTTAATTTATTGCAGTTATAGTTGATATCTGATTTTAAGATTAATTTCAAACCTTTTATCAGAACCATTTGTCTGCTTGAAGTAAGTGATCCGATGATATGTTATTTCCTCAGTTATATGTTCATCGTGTAATGTTAAAGTACAACATGTAGGCGTTCTTCCTCATTGAAGGTAAATGTCATAAGTAATATTGTCTGGCAAACGATGCATTTGATACTATAGAAGAATATTCTAGAACATTCAAACTAAATCTCTTAATAAATACGATTTATTTTGAAGGAAAGGAAAATGTAATCAATTTGGGAAATAATCGAAACAAAGGAAACGAGAAGTTAAGAAATATATTGATAATACAAGCTTAACTGAGATAGATCTATCGATTTGAAATTAATATAGTTCTGACATTTGTTTTTTTCAATATATATTATGATTATATAAATTCAGGTCATATTTATTATTTCTGTTTCGAAATGTTTTTGGCTTTATGCGAAAGAATTTTAAATGGTTATTTTTATTCAAACTTTATTAATTCAATGTTTTAAGATTTTATAAATTTATTAACATTTTAAAAAGGTTTAAATTGTATGCTCAGTAGTAAATATTTTCTAAATTATCAAAATATTTAACAAAACCTTGGTTGCACGCATGAGAAAATACAATTAACGCAACAATAATATGTTGAACTAATTAAATCAAATTATTAATTGCCGGAATCACTAATGTCCTTTATTTTTATAAGGAAATAATTATTGTTCAAAATGAATTGCACTACAGTGATTTTATTTATTAACACGGAAATTTAATTGCAAAATGGCGCCAATGTCTTATGTCACAACTTCGCTATGAATTGATTATTAAGTTACGATATAACTTATAATCTTAAGCTTTATTTTTCTATAGATATAATAGCCTCAGACAGTTTAAATGGTTACCATTTAAAAATCGTAACTAACAGACCCGTAACCAAACAATCAGGAATCTGAACAATCAATTAATGATGAAGCAAAAAAATATATGATTGATTCGATTGATGGCAATTGCGATAATATATCAATGGAGAAAACTATGGTGTGGGTGATGATGGTGAAACAAACTAGACACAAAATCGCAACAAAACGATTGTTGGTACCTACACGTAACGCGATCTATACGATGGAGCGTGTGCTGTGTTTGAATAAAAACGGATATCTGTTGGCTTTATCTGTGATATGTTTGATGTTGTGGATAAAGAAATGTGTCACGAAGGTAAGGTAAATTTAAAAATGCCATCCATCCTCAAATATATATAAACATCATGTTTGTTCTCATGTTTGTACTCATGTTTTGTGAAACTATATATATATTTATTTTGTAGCTGTCTTTCTATTAAGATCTTATAGAATGTTAGGACTACAATAACTATATATATTATACTGTTGTTACCTGTCTCTGTGTTTTGTCTGGGAGAATCACTGACAGTTCGAATGCCCTATTTTTCTTATCACGGCTGCCAGACCTCATCAGTTTTGAGGAGGTGCGCGTGATGCTTTGCGCTTTCTCCGGTAGCTTCAGCGCCACAATAGACATACTGCGCGAGAGTCGCCGGCCCAGCTTGCGCGTCCTTAACGACATGGATCCGCTCAACCCTCTCTTGCGAGGCTCCTGTACGCTTTCCTCTACACCCACACATTGCTCACTTGCACCAGCCATTGCAATTAACCCGACAATAACAATCACATTTCCGTCTAGACGAAGTCACTAGTTCGACACTGAAAGTTACGAGAAAGTTAACACTGAGTCATCCGTAAATCCGTAATTCACTGCACTTCAAGTTTATCCACATCGTAACACCAAAGCAATATTGGACGGGTTGCACGATTCGAGTGGGTCCGTTTCAGATCATATGTTCACGGAGCCGGTTTGAAGATCGTGTTGACCTGACGCGAGAAAAAATATAAGCACTTAACATCGAACCTCCAAAGTAAACAAATCTGTATGCACAGCTATACGCGAAACTCGATGTATTGCGTTTAAATAGGGCGCGTTATCGTAGAGCTTGTTATTGCGGAGTTTGTAACAGCGCGACGTGCTAACGGACCGTCGCGATTCCAACGACTAGAGCGGCTCAGTAGTCAGTGGTCTCAGGTCTGTTGTGTGCAGTCCGCGTGCCGCTTGCCGCCCCCGCCGCCTGACATCGTCACAGCTAGACTAAAATCCAATTACTTATCGAATACTACAGCACTAAATGCGACATTGAACAAATAGCCTTTGTCTGTAACAATGGAGACCAGCGCTCCCACGAAACGTTTGCTCTGAATCAGGACGCTTTTAGTTAACGGGATGTCATCTTTAAATCCAACATAATGGCTTTTGTGATTTTAATTGTTATAGACGCTCGTATATGACAAAATAAATATTTCAAGACCATTTGTATTAATAAATATAGTGTTCATAAGCTCTGTATAAAATGTCGTTCCAACTATTTTATTCAAGGTAAACCTGTTTCATGATCATTAATCTATGAAATAAATATTCTAGTATATTACATTTTTTTCATTATTTAACGTTAAATCTCTTAAACGCTTTCATCGTTATTTTTAATTGCTGCCCGTAAGTGTTGCAGAGCTCATAATATCTGTAATTAATGTCTATTAACACACGTCACCAAGTTAACGCTTTCTTTATAAGGCAAGGGCAATTAGACTTTCCTTTATTCCTTGTAATTTGATATAAAAACAATTTGCTATATTTAAAAAAAAAACAAACAGTGGTAAGACTACTAATACACGTACTTTTTTTTTATTATTTATGCTATGGCTTCATTACACGTATTTTTATAGTATATTCGATGGCGGTAAAAAGTTTCTATACAGATAAAATGACATTGAATGTCAAATCGGGTCATTAAATCATAATGTGAAGTTTTTTGGAAATTATTTTTGTACGCATACTAAACAATAAATGTTTATTCTATATATACATTTGTAATAACTAAGAATATTGTGTAAGTAATTTATATTTTACACGTAGTGTAATATTTAATATATGATTTAATTATTGTTATTACCACAATATTCATTGACAATTACTACTTTAAGGTAGGAAACCTTGTATGGATTGTATTATAGAAGATTTCTATCTACTTCAAAGAAAATTACATTAAACATTTTCGCGTATATATAAAGTTTTTTTTTAATAAGTAATAAGCTTAGTGCAATAAGTTATTTCATGAATTATTAATGCATTTATTACCTTTTCTCAAATATATAAAAACGTAGGGATATTGCATGAACAAATTTAAATACATAAAAACATTTACATGTGTGCGTATCAGTGATTCATGAACGGTCAAAATTATTTTGATTGCTTATTGTAATTACGTTGCTATAATTCTGGAATAGTAGATATACCTAATGCTTATCACAGTACCTTTAGATACGGAGCAAAAAGTGGTTCAAACTATTTTTTTTAATATAATGATAATTAATCGGTAATATATTTAAAGATAATTTATTTTGACCACCGTTCCTTGTTTTGTGTGGTTAATGTCACAATGTACGTGACCTTCGACAGCACTAGCCCAGCGACTTTCGAACAATACACACTAACATTACCTACAAGCGTGTGGTCGGTTGTTAGTTGTTACATATTTCTTTATTATTGAAAATAATCATAAATAACTAAATGATATGCCGTATTCTAAAAGAAGAGTTAGGTACATGTTTGATACTTGAATATCCCAATTATTTTTTATTCTATAGATCTATCTTAAGTATTCCTGAAGTAAATTTATTGAATTGCAGAATGACTGAAACAGCTTGGAGAAGAAATGTCGATTGGAAGGCGCGTTATTCTAAACTGTATTCGTCACGAGGCTTATCACAGTAAGAATATCTATGAGTATTCACTAATGGATAGTTTTATATTTAAACCGACCTGCAATTTAAACCAGTCCAACGTTACCAAAGTATCGCATTACATGAATAATCTCATTAATTGATAACCCGTATTAAAACACTGCTAACAGCTGAATAGGTTTGATATCATTTTTGTTTATGTAACAATAATATATATATTAATAAATCAACTTTAAAATTCCTAGTACTTCTACCAAGGCCTTTTAACTGGTACAATAAAACCTTTTGAGTCACAGCGTGAGTCACGCTTAGAGAAAAAATTGACGCAGCATCACAGTTTCATTGAAGATATTTCAATGAGTTCAATCGTTAACCGCAAATATAAATATCGTATTTTGAATATAAATTTCTTGTTATTTTATACTCAAAAGTACAAAGTTATAACCTATTGTCGACAAACAAGAGGTAAACCTAATTGCTTATAAAGTTTTTCAGGTTTTATGAATCACTGAATCATTCCTTGTAACAAGGATCACTGAATCCCTTTTTGTTGCCATTATAATAAATGAGTTCTCCTGAGTGAAGGCAAAATGCATAAAAATATTATTATACTACTTGAAGTATGTATTTTAAAAAGAATATAATTTGTCAGAAACTTAATGTCATATATATAAATATATATATATTCGATAGAAAAGTTAGGAAACACATTTTTCAAATGAAACTTTCGTAGTTATATACGTAATTTTAGACAAATACATAATTTAATGATGTCGTCGAATGTAATATAATTAATTAAAAGAACTAATTAGATTTTTTCTAATCTACCAACTTAAAATACAACTGTTTAGGCCCAAAAAAGAAGAGGCAAGCCGGATCTCATTCATGAGCAATGAAACAACTCCGTACGCATCACTCCTAATGGAAATCCGTGCTAACCGCCGCGAAAGTTCCACAGACTCACAAATAAATTCACCAATTGGTCTAACTTCCCTGATGTCGGAGCGCAGTGGAAGCTATGGATCACAAATGTTTGTATATTTCAAACCGATAATTCATAATTTAATTTTGATAATTATCCTTCGAATTATTAGCAATAATCTAAGAATTAAAGAACATTAATAATCAAAAATATAATAGTAGATAAATAATCTAGTTCATCTTAAAGAGCATCACTATGGTAGCAAATAGCGGAACTTGATTACCGGTTTTGTGACCATAACACTTATTTGTACACACTATATTATAGAACAGAAATACACATGTCTAATAAACAACAATTAATTTACATAAACGCTAGTTACAGTATGAAAAACACTACTCTTACGATTTACAACAAAGTTGTATGTTTTCTCGCAACACAAAATTTTATGCTCACATATTGTTAGCGTGCATTACAAAGTTCAATTGTTAAATATAAAATTATTTACATTGCTCGAACAGGACAATTAATAAAACATTTTCTTCTCATTTATTTACAATTCTTATAATTAATCAATCATCTTATCTCTGATCATATATTTGCATACGTTTGAACACGCGTTACATTATAAATCTCACATTATTATTTCAGTGAATCATTTATATACGGCATGATGAAACATAAACAAATTCTTAGTTTGTTGTCATTTCACACTAAGCCTGTATTTATTATCTTAAATATTTGCTTTAATATACTTTCAGCACTACTATAAAATGCGACGGTTATGTCTCGCGAAAGCGAACAAAGCGTAAAGCTATGTACATAATACATATCTGTTTACAGTGTTTAAAATTTATTTTTTCATATATTATTTTAAAGTTTATATCTA
Organism: Danaus plexippus; assembly: GCF_018135715.1. Lineage (NCBI taxonomy): Eukaryota > Metazoa > Arthropoda > Insecta > Lepidoptera > Nymphalidae > Danaus > Danaus plexippus. The sequence continues at coordinate 3,892,837 of NC_083548.1, read as the reverse complement.
TACAACTTTTTGAGTATATAATTTTTAAAGGTTAAAATATAACGATTTGGGAGGAACCGAGACTACACTTCTAGACATGGTTCGATCAAGAAGTTGCGAAGTTCAAGATGAAATTCAAGATGAAATACAGCCTCCACCATGCACTGAGCGCCCTGAATAGTAAATACAAAATATAATTTCAATAAAAAAAATAACAATATATGAATAAATTTTAACCGAACTTCAAACAAGTCAATCTATAAACCGTCCAATGTTTTATACATTTAAAAATTAAATCCGAGATCTGCATTCTGCAGTTGTGCTCACGTAACGGCTACACTACTCGATAGATGTCACTAAATATTTATAAGCATTCAAACTTCTCATACAAACTTCTTTTAATCTAAAAAGAAATATAACGGTATATTCCATTAAGTGTCAACATTTTTTAAAAGCCCTGAATGTTGTGTGATGTATCTTTCTTACATTAACCAATATTTTGTCGATAGATGATCATTAATAAAACGAATTAATACAAAATTATTAACAATAGTAACAAATGTCTGACGTCACATCATAACACCACAGATAACATTTCCCCCTCGACTTTCACTCTATTCAATTAAGTATATAACTAAAGCCTTCTCACACTCTGCAATGTATCAGTCAATGGTCGCTTGCTACATTATTACAATAAAGTTTTATGGTTTCGCAAAATTTGAGATTCGATCGTAAATTTAATATTAAAAAGTTAGTTTGGTTTCATATAGAAGATTTTATATTCAATTGATTTCATAAGGAAGTCAAAATCATATATTAGATCACAGTAACTAATAGTATGATGATTTATTTGAATAGGTTCTTTTGACGCTGAGATTAAAAATTTTATTAAATAAAAAAAAATACTCGTTATCTAATATTTATATTACCACGAGTAAGGCATTTAAACGAGTAATCATAGGCTAAAAACGCTTAACATCATTTAGGAAAAGAGCTGATTTTATTACACTGGTGGACCGGAATAAACAAGCATAGCTCTAAAACTGGCTGTATAATGAATGAATGAATGCCTTTTAGACCTATCATGCCACAGATAGATAAACAACACACACGGACATTCATACCTTTCGAAATCAAACTTACAGACCCCTGTTTTTACGTGAGGTGATGAAAACACTTATAAATTGAGAATACTTAGTAAAATATTAATATAGAGAACTAACTGTTACATGATAGAAAGCTTTTTCGTTTGTTTTTTACTAGTTTATAAAGTTATTGATGTAAATTTCTAACATATATGAATTGCGTTTTATATCCTTCATTATAATGTAACATTAAAATAGCAGCAACAATTAAATATAAAAATACAAATAAAATAACCTTTTATATTTCCGGACAACTCTTCAATATCGGTTCGGAACGGTTTGCTAATCATTTGTTCCATCAATGTTATCTATCTATGTATGTATCTTACAACATATTTTAAGTGATGACCCGTTGGAATCCTGTGTTCACGGATTAAGCTACCGCGTCCCGGAACGGAGCGTGTCTCGATCGAGGTCTCGCGTCTCCCGGATGTCAATGAGACGGGACATGGACATTCCATCCATACTCGCCTTTACCGCGTCACCGACACCCTCACCGGTGAATATATTATAATATCAAACAATATCCACAATTATTAATATATAATTATAAATATTCTAATTTAGAATATTATTGAGCTATCTGTAAATATTTCCAAGCGGTGCTAATACTAAAAACCTTAAAAAAAAATCACATCAATCTTGTTCTTTACAAAAATTATGGCGGGTATTATGTAATCTGTAATATTAAAATATTTTATATTATTGTAGATGTGCCTTGGAATTCCAGCTTTTCAAAAAGCTAAGCCTCAAGGAGTGGAAATTCCACGTTGGTCTATACGACGTTCTGTTTGTCCGGTCTGTTCCCAGAAATGGAGAGACAAAAGCTCTGTGAAAAATATAAAATATTCAGGTGAAAAAAGTTATTCATTATAAGTGCTAGGTAAAATGTTAGTTGTTAGAAATGTATAAACGGAAATCAAAGTAAATATTTACTTGTACAAAAGTGCTTCCATCACCGTGTGCGTGTTTATTGTTTAGGGATAGAGGAAGCGTAATATCTATTAAAATTATTAATGATTAGGTTACTATGAATAATTATTCCTTTTCAATGTAGGTTTGAAAAGAAATATATCGAACGAACTTCCATCCGTTAAAGCTCCAGCTCGGATACGAACATCAGCTAACATGGAATAGTAAGTGTTTTAATGGCCTCAATTCTACACCTAATATGTATTTTTCAATTGTATTGCTTATAAAACAGTCCACTACTTAAAACTATGCAGCCTATATTAAAAAAGGAAACCTTCTTAGAAGCCCTAACTTATATATATTTTTTTTATTATTAAATATGGAATGCTATTTTCTTTTTGCCAGTATTCCGCGCCCCGTGCCAGCTGCTCTAGATCAAGATGCCGGTATAGTGCAGGGTGGCCTCCGTCACGGCAGCGCTTCCTGGCTGTTGACTAGAGCTCGGCGGTTCAGAACACCCAAGCTACAAATGCCTCCGCCTGAGGCGACAGCGCCTCCTAGCTGTAGCGCTCCTCTCGCTCGGAAAGATCTAGAACTTCGTGTTTCACAATTCCTTTCTGATACATTTAAGATATCTCCTTAAAGTTGAGCATATACAAATTCCCATAAAAATATGAAAAGTTCACTGGGGTCTTCAAATGGAAGTCAATGAAATGAAAAAAGATAAATGGCTCAACATAACTTGAATATTTTATCAAAAAAATTATACTTCTTTATCAAATTTATCAATTAGAAATCAATTATTTTTACGACATTAATAAATGAATTACAATATATTATTTGGCATTTCATTAATTTTAAAATACAAATATTTTGTAAAATGATGTAAATCCTTAATTTGTTTCATGGAAAAAAAAATACTGCGAGTCTAAAAAGTCCTTTGAACTGAAAAAAATAATAATATATATATGTATATTAATACAATATTGATGTTTTCTTTAATAATGTACATTAAAGGGGAATTATTTTTTAAAAATCATTTCATCTAAATGTGCTACATTTCGTTTTTGGCACTCCTATAAACGGCGACTAAAATTTTTTTTCTCTGCATGGCTAGTACGCTTTGACGTTGCTTGACTTTTCTCGCTGGATATTTTCTTTTAGTTTATTAATTGATTTTGAATTTGATTCGTACATGTTAAACTTAAGGTAACCCTTATTAAAAAAATCCTTTGGACTCAAAACCGGGCTACGTGGTGGCCAGGGAATGCCTGTTCTATGAGATATTACTTTACAGACGACGGGCATAGCGGTGGTAGAGGTATGGAAAGTTGTGCCATCTTGTTGCAACCAGGTCTAGGTTTTGAAACTTGAAAAATTATACAACTCTAGTGTAAAAAAATCCTCAATCATTAGTAAAAGCAACCGCACGACCATCTTCGTTTCCAAAATTATGACTTTAGGCTTTTGATATTTATAACGTGGGCTTTTCGCTACTCTAACAGTGACAGTTTTGCCAATAGACATGGCCGTTGATGTGAAAGTCAGTCAGAGATTAACAAGTTGTTAAATTAATTCTAGCGGTTCAGCATTTCATTTACGAAATTAAGTGTATTGGTAGGATCAATATCTATCTATAATTCCAAAAGACCGTTGGTGCTTTCTCCGCACTCTGTGCGCCATTCTTGCTCTCCATTTGCATTTTTTTCTGAATTTAAATATCAAAGGACTTATGGGACACCCTTTAAAATTTAGTAAGCCCTATAGATATGAAATCAGATTTGTCGAAAGTTTGAATTGTAATTATTTTTATATGATGAAATCAAAATAAAATAGTAACCCAACAGACTTTATTCCTGACAAAATAAAAAAAGGAAACATAAACACAGTCCTACATATTCACAGTCTTTTCCTAGAAAATGACAATTTGAGTTTTTTAGTGTCACTGTCAACATCAAAAATATTTATAATTTACATGACATTTGGTAAAAAGATTTTGTATTATTATAAATATTAATTATCTTGGCCTTACAATTTTACCTCGATAAGAAACATAATAAAATTATACAGTGCATTGCATTTATATTCTGAATTATAAAGTACAATAAAAGAAACTGTTATATTCCCAATAACACAATGTCAATTTTCCATCTCGTACGAGGTGGATGGAGAAGTCTAGGAAATTCTTCGATTACTTTTCACAAAAATGTAAGAAATCTAACATCAAAAAACCTATTTTACGCCGAATTTGGCGATCCGCTTCATGTTGTCAGAATGAAAGAAGTTGAGGTGCCTCCACTTAAAAATCAAGAAGTTCTTGTAAGGATGTTAGCAGCACCGGTCAACCCGGCGGATATAAATACTATTCAAGGTACTAAATAATATTTGATAAACTTAATTTTTCACCACAGAAACTATTATATGAAGTGAAGAAAATTTTTTATTCAATTAATATTATAAATGAAGACAAGATAAGGTATTTTACTTACTTTTTTTTTAAATTAAAGTTGTAATATTTGTAGTTATCTCCAATAACTTTAAATTAAAAGTTTTTCCATATCTCTGTAAATATTATACTTGTTTTAGGCAAATATCCAGTCAAAATTACACTGCCATCTATCCCAGGTAATGAAGGAGTTGGTGTTGTTGAAAGTGTGAGTGATGGAGTGAAGAACATTTGTCCTGGAGACAGAGTCATTATAGTTAAACCATTAAATGGTACTTGGAGGGATGTGGCCATTCTGAATCAGCAAGTATTGAGAGTTGTTCCTAAAGAACTTGGTCTAGTCGAAGCAGCTACGCTTACTGTTAATCCTTGTACTGCATACAGAATGCTATCAGACTTTAAAAATGTTAAAGATGGTCTTGTGGTTATACAAAATGGAGCAAATAGCGCTTGTGGTCAAATGGTAATACAAATCTGCAAGGCATGGGGAGTAAAAAATATAAATATAGTCAGAAACCGTCCTGAAATCAATGAATTGAAGGAGTATTTAAAATGTTTAGGTGCAACATATGTTCTCACTGAGGAGGAGTTGCGGACAACAACTATATTTAAAGAAAATAAAATTGATAGACCATCATTGGCATTGAATTGTGTTGGTGGGAAAAATGCTTTAGAAATGGTAAGACATTTGCAGAAATCTGCTGCGGTTGTAACTTATGGGGCAATGTCGAGAGAACCTGTGACTATTCCAAATGCCTCACTTATCTTCAAAAACATATCCTTCCACGGATTCTGGATGACAGCTTGGAATGAGAAAGCTCCTCAGGATAAGAAAGAGGATATGATCTGTGATATTATTAGCCTAATGCTCGAAAAGAAACTTAATTGCCCTGTTCACAAGATGGTAAAATTTGATGATTATAAAACAGCTATAGGACAAACACTATCTACAAAAGGTTTTACTGGATGTAAATACCTATTAGATTTCTCTGCTTAATAAAAATTCTGGCAATTATTATTTTAGCAGAGGCTATTTATTCATCGGCTTAACAAAGCTCAACAGTGTATATTTTCATTCGTTAAGTTTCATATTGCTACAAAACCGGAATCTTCAATAACTTGGCTATAGTTGGATTTATATAAATATGAGGGTACTTGACAAAATAATTTGAAATAAAGTAGTTTATTAGTAATTCTTAATATGTAATATGATGTATAATAATATATTATGTATATTATGGTAAAGATATGCATGTGAAAACACAACAGGTTGTTAATGTAAGTTAAAATGTTATAGTGTTATTTAAAATATTAAACTATAAAATAAAAACATTTCTTTGTTTTTTTTTTATAATATATAATTATTTTCAATGAATGTAAATGCAAAGGTCTAGAATTAGAATCTTCTATAAATAATAAAAAATAGTTATAATAATATTTACAATCCCTGCTTGATTTGCAGGTAGGAACCCAATTCTTCCCCGTTTGCCAAGTATCCCTGGAGATGAAGGTGTTGGTGATGTCGTAGAAATTGGTGAACTAGTGTGTGCTGTAGAACCTGGTGAAAGAGTAGTGTTAACATCAAGAATGCTTGGTACTTGGTGCAAATACGGAATTTATAATGAACGAGATGTCCATGTTATTTCCCCAAATATTCCCCTCCCTGAAGCAGCTATGTTAACGATAGCACCTTGTACTGCCTACCGCATGCTCAAAGATTTCAGGAAGATGAAACCTGGAGATACTGTAATACAGAACGCTGCTAATAGCCCTTGTGGTCAATCAGTAATACAACTTTGTAAGGCATGGGGCATAAATACATTGAATATAGTCGCTAGTCATTGTGGTTATGAATGTGTAAAAGAAAATCTTTTGAAAATAGGAGCTACAGCAGTTTATACTCTTGAAGAGGCGGAAGAACTTATGGTTTTTAACACATCTGTAACTAGACCTGTTTTAGCTTTAAACTGTTTAGGGGGTAGATTTGAGGATGTACTGTTACGACTTCTAGACAAATCGGGTACAATTGTATACTATGGTTGTGCTTTTGATATACCGATTTGTAAACATATCCTACGTTCGGATGTATTTTTTAATAGATTTCATCTAGGTGCTTGGGACGCTTATGCAAGTGTTCTTGAAAAGGATGTTATGATGAACAGAATTGTTAATTTAATTGTGCAGGGGAAATTTAAAGCTCCTTTTTACAAGCCTTTAGAAATTAAAAATTATATATACGCATTACAAAACACTGTTCATTGTGAAGCATTTGCGACAACTAATTTTGTCTTTGACTTCACTTTAACATAAGACAAATTTTCCGTTTTAAAGTTACGTGTCCTTTGTGAACATATTTTAACTGATTTGAGATAATCTGTGCCGTGTTAAAATCAAAATTATTGTTTGACATTTGACAACCTTAAGAATATGAATTTGAAGTTAAATCGATTGTTTTGGTTAATATTTTAGTAATGCTAATTTGAGTATAGATATTCATATAATTGCGATTTCTCTAAATTAAAGGTTTCAAGTATTAAAAAGACTTTTTCTTTGTTTATAACCCTCATTGATGGACAAAGACAAGGTTAGTAGTATATTCTATTAAGTTTCTTTTAATTTTCTGAACATTTCTGTTTTTAAATTCGAGAAAATCCATAGCATGGATAAAGAAACTTATGAAACATATGAATACCTCGAAGCTGATAGCGGCGACAATGATACAAGCGAGTTTTTTGTTGTCCAAGGTGATGGAACATTTCTTAGTGGTAAGCATTGATTATTATCATTTATAGACTTTATTTGGTGCAATAGTCATTTCATTTGAATATTTTTTAAACCAGTAGATAGGCCAATTCAATATGTAAGGCAAGTTGAAAGTGCTAAGGATAATTTGGATGAGAGCCAGTCCTGCGCTGTCTATGATGTCACACCCCAACAGTTTTATGTTGATGTTGATGAATCCTCCGAACTTATATCAGTTTCAGGTAAGTGTGACAAATTTGTAGTAATTCTTTTTTTTTAACAATATATTTAACAGCTATCTCTCATTGCAGACCAATTTATTCTGCCTGGTGGAGACAATAATCCGTACTCAAATAGTTTTTTATTACAATCAGCTTCAAATAGCAAAGAGGATCATGTTGAACAGGTAATCAGTGTTATATGAAATCTAGATTAATTAATTAATTTTTTGAAATTGGATACAAAATATGTGTTTACTCAACAAAATCTTTGTGACAAAGCATCATAAAACAAAAATGTGTAAGATCTCTATTTAAAATTTTTTCTTATACATAATGTTTTATCAAATATAAAACTATGTAATTTTATAAAGGGTGTAATAAATTAAGCAATTTCTGTAGATGGATGAAGACACGATAGAGGACACAAAAGAGGATGTAGCAAGTACCACACTATCTGAAGGAGGTAGCAATAAAGCTAATGGTGATTGTACTGAGGTATTGCAATGTTATAAAATATCATAAATTTCATTGGTATTCATTTATAAACATTTTTGTACAGTTGTCACATTGTTTAACCATTTGTTTACACATATACATGTAGTTACATATTTTAATTATAAAATATACCAATTTCAGATAACATTAAGCGATGAACAATATCAATTATTGAAGAGAAAAGGATGGATATTACTGGAAATAAATGACAAAGTGTTCTTGCTAGATACATTAGGATTACACGACATAACAGCAGACGAAAGTATGTATTTCATATATAATATTAATTTGTATTAAACATACATATTTATGATTTGATTGTTTTAGAATTAATCCAGAAGCTAAAGAATGAAATTGACGATGATAACAGTGAAGATATCAACCAGAAGTAATATTTTCAGTCTTTATTACTTAATTTTTTATTTTATTATCTTATTGTATTAAATGGTCGTTGAATAATTTTAGTCCTGTTAAAATTGAAGAAACTAGTTATATTGAACCTAAGTATGAAATGACGGAAGGCGATGAAAATAATGAAGAAGAGACACTTCACTTTATTGTTGAAGGCGACCAAATTATAGCTGATGGTAATTCACAGGAGGTCTCGGAATACTCTGAGAATGATCATGGTACATATAATATTAATTATTTTACCTAACTTATTTTTTTTAATATATCTTAATAATTCTTATTTTAAATTTTTTGATGAATGTTTAATAAATACATTTATATTCACAGAAATATTACAAGTTGAAACAATAGAGGAGGAACAAGATGAGGCGATCAGAGTTGAACATGACTATGTGCAACTGAATTCTGTGAAAGATACAAAATGCAAACGGGAGAATGATGTTTTGAGATTAAAAACCAAATTCTCATTCAGAGGTTGGTGCTAACATTACTTTATATATTTTATTACGATTGTTGCATTTTTTGTTTTCTTCATTTACAGACATTCCATCAGAAATAGTTTTGGGTAAAACAACAACGGGTAAAAAATTGGTGGCCAGAGTGGTCAAGACTGAGGCACCGGTGGATCCCAAACAAGCAAATCTTAAACTAGCCCAACAAAATGGACAACAGCAATGTAAAAAAGATATTATCTTATTAAGTTATTTAAATATCATATATTTTTTAATTATTATTTTATGCTCCATTACATATAAATACAGGTACAACAACTTTAGAAGAATTCAAATTCGAAAATTTAATTCAACAAGCTCTAAGAGGCTATGACACGTGTAGTGTGAAGGACATATCAGCAGCCGAGACAGTCGTTGAACAACTCCTACGGGTACCCGAATTCAAACCGGCTATTATTGAACGGCGATTGATGATTACTAAGGTAAATGATTAATTCATTAATGATTACCTAAGATTGTAAAGGTTTTTATTATTAATTTTATTTATTAATACATTGATTAAAAAGAAAATTATAATTAAACTTGATCATTCCATATTAATAACTTGCTCTCAAAATTTAATTTAAAGTGAAAAATAATTAACCAGTCAAGTCTTATAAAATTAAAAATTTATTACCCCATTAAATGAAATGTTTGTTAAATAATTCCTTTCATAGTTACATGTAGTTATGTACTACTCAACAATTACTGACAAAACTTATTTTCAATTTTCTAACGCTAACAAATGTTCCAGTGTGATAAGTTAGTAAAAGATACAAAGTAATAAGACTTAGTAGTAATATTAAATAATTAATATCTTTTAATGTCCAGGTGGTTATACTACAAGACACGTCCGGTAACGTGTTCAAGGAGGGTAGGGCGACTTTAGTGACGGGGCGAGCTGTACTCGAGGGTACCCGAGGGTGGCGGTTCATGTTCCTGCCTACTATGCTGCCGCGGCTGCTGGGAGAGGAAGGTTAAGACTGCTTTCAAGTACATGTTTATGTTTGTATATGGTAGGGTGTCGTCTATGTGTGTGTGTGTATTTGAATATGTGTTGTTTCTATGTATGTAGCTCTAGGATATGATTATATTTATATATCGGACTTCAATAGTAAATTAATTATATTTTATCTTTCATTAATATAAAATGTTTTTAGACGATGATGATGATGAATTACAAGAAAGATCTGAGGAGTTGGATGATGATATTTTCTTGCACATCCATATAAGAGAGACAAAAGATTCTGATGGCATAACCAGAATTTCAATAACTCTTAATAAGAGACGTGAGTATGCAATTACATAAAAGATTAATTTTCATATAACGTAATTATAACACGTTTTTTCCATTTAAAGATATTCCTATAAAAACTATGACCGAGATGAAATCTCGATATCCCAAAACTGCTTTTGCGTGTAGTGCCTGTGCTGCTGTATATAAAACAGAGGAGGGGCTTAGGCTTCATCAAGAGGTAAGATTTTTTTGATATTATCATCTAATTTTTTGATTTTATTTTATAAAGTAGCTAAAACAAACATTATTTTTCTATGTAGACTGAATGTATGGAGACTGAAACACCTCTAACTATAGATGCCGATGACACAAGTGATCTATACAGTGTCATCGGTACTGTTAAAGAGAAGCAATATATTTGTAACCAGTGTCATGTAAGTATTATGTAGAGACTTGTTGAATGGGTACTCATATAAAGAAATGACAAAAGTTAAATAATTTACGCATTTCCAGTTGGTATTTAACAAGCTGAATAACTGCCAGCGGCATGTTAAGCTTCATTATAAACAAGATCCGGAGAACTCCAGACAGGAAGTACCAAAGAAGACTGAAGGTGCCTATAAATGCAAGATGTGCCCAAGCACTTATCATCACGCCGCCACACTATCAAAACATATTGTATCTAAGCATATTAAAATAAGGTCTACTTGATGGATGTATGGAATTATATACTGTAGTCATATAATATTTGTTGGATTTATTACACCCCTTTATTTTGTAGGTATAATACTCCCCGAACTATTAACATTGAGAGTTTTTTTTTTTAAGTTTAGTTTATAGTCGAAACGTTGGCAAAATATTCCATGATTTCAGTGTCCATGCAGCCATAACATAAAAAAAGTTCTTTGTGTTATGTCACCGCAGAATTTCAATGTAAAAGTTTAATGAATATTTTCAAGCCAGCCACTACTTGGATAAAATTGTGATTCAGATCAGAAAAGTGGTTCAGATGAGAGTTCAATTTCTTATATGCAACTTCATAAATAACTTATCCGTTATATGATGTTCCGTTTCACAATATACCTCATCCAATTAATGTTGAGTACATTTAAAGTTCAGTTCATAGTCCTTTTGTCTTATAACTTACAACTTGTTTTCTATAACAATTTAATATAAACTATGTATTTTTTGAGATGTTCTAGAGTCTGGGAAATATATAAACAGAGTATAAAAACAAATCGCCATTATTCTACTAGACAAACTCCTTCGTGTTTTCTCCACATAGTAATTAAAATTGTATAATATTCATACATTTCATAAATATGTTGACATTGGCTAAATATTCCTCAAAAACTCTGTAAATGAAGTCATAATATAGAAAAGAAAAAAGATAAATTAAATTTTTATTCATATTAGACATGTTTCGGTTTAACCTTAAATTTAAACTCATTAAAATCATATGTTTATATTTTTTAGAATTTAGAACATAAAACTTAGAAAATATCATCAGAAAATATGTTATCTAGATCATCTAGTAATTCAAAATTTTCCTTATTTATGGTTAAATCATTTGGTTCTGAAAGAAATATTTGATTATAAAAACTATTACAATCATAATACCATATTGCACAAATAAATTAATACAAATTTACCTGTTCCATTTCTTTCCATCTTTATAATTGTGAAGGTATGTTCATTTATTTTTTCACAGTCTTCTGGCAATGATTCATCTTTATCTATCAAAGCTGAACTATAGATAGCCCAAATATTACTAAGAGTTATATTTAAATAATGTTTTTTGAAAGCGCTACCAGTTGTAAGGACAGTTGGCTTCCATAAAACCAGAGCACAGTGTTCAGATACTATGTACGAGGAAAAGGCGGTCCATGCATCTCTATGAAGTGTGCATTTTATTCTATCTGAAAATAAAATGTATATAGATTCCTTTTATGTCTGGCAATACATGAATATGACACTTATTATTTCCTATATTTATGCTTGTAAATGAATTCATAAATGTACATAAACATACATGTAATTCATAAACATATGTCTATACAGATTTCTATAGTCTTACCAGTTTTATCTTTTATAATAATAAGTGGATCAATTGCAGATCTATCAACACTTTCAATGAAAGCTGTAACAATTTCAGCTTTCTTTTTCTGAAGATTTCCCGCAACAGCTTGTAATTTGATAGATTTAATAGTATTTATTATTCCTAAGCTTTTTGTGTCTTCTAAAAGTCGCTTCCACAGAGGAGACTCCCAAATCTCATGACTCAAAGAATTTTGAGTGAAATCAATATCCTATTAAAAATGTTTAATAATTTAAAAGTGCTAATACATGGCTGTTTAAGTAGCATAAGTAGAAATAGTAATATCTTTTTCTTCAAAAATAAATAAATTTTAAAATCTTTCAAATATGTAATTATACCTGTGAAAACACTTCTAATTGACCTTCAGAGTCATCCTTCGTATCCACAAGTGTCCCTGTTAGCAAACCAGCAGGGCCAGGAAATTTTCTTTTACTTTTTTGATTGAAGTGATTATTTATAATTTTTCTTTTTGAGTGTTTTGAAGATGAGTTATTTAAAGATAGATTGTCTTCTATTACCATAGCAGATTTGTTAACAAGTACAGCATCTTCCCTATTTTTTAATGTAGACAAGCACTCATTTGAAATATTTTGCTCATTTTCTTTATTTTTCGTTGGTAAATTTGAAACATCTAAATTTAATACTAAACTTGTCTGTGGCAACTCAATTTGAGATAGAATCTGTAACGAAAATATTTTGTTATAGTTACAAAAAATAATTTATTACGGTTTATGTAAACAATAGAGTGAATTTGGTAATCTTGTTTGGTTAACTGTTTAGTATACAATATATTATTTATAAACACTTAGATATCATTTTACGACATAATCACCTCGTCATAATCATCAGATTCAAACATGGCTAAGCTGATATAAAAATACGAAACGTATAAAAGAAAGACATAAAAATATTAATGTCTTTTGGAAATAATTACAAAGCTTTAAATAGATTCAAATTTATATTAAAAACCACGTTTCCAGGCACTTGTAGAAATATAACTTGTAATTTATATTTTTATATATTGATACATTCCTCAATATTGTTTAGATAAATCATGTTACATTTAGACCTACTACCTTCTAGGATACTATCTTAATTGTTTAGAGGCATAAGTCATAACTTATAAGTATTGTCATATAATCGACAGATGTGACAGATTCTAGATTATGGTACAAAATTCTAAATAATATCAAAAAGCACCTATGTACCTACTTTCTTCATAAATGATAAGTTAAATAATGAAAAAGTTTAAAAATGCTTCATTGATTATATATATATAAAATTTTCCATTTTTAATTTTTTTGTATGAAATTATTATGTATGTTCAAGTTAATAAACGTTACTTTCATTTTATTTTATTTATCAAACTACTACTGTCATTACCCTTTTAATTTTTTTTCTTTTTTAAAATTATTTTATCCTAAAATGTCTGAGTTTGATGTATTTAATCCTTTACAAAATTTTACCTTACGTTTTACAGAAGAGCAATTATCTGAAATCATTGACTGGTTTGATAAGGAATCTAAGCCTCTACTTGTAATAAATGATGGAGAACCAATAAATGTTATTACTATAGAGGATTTAAGACAATTTTTAGAATTGAAGAAGTAGAGAATATATAAAACTTTATTTTAAGTTGTAAAATTGTGCATCTTAACTTTCTAATTCTTTTAGATTCCATAGACGGTCTTTTCATTATCCAAGTTATTTGGAAATAATGAAAGAAGCTGAAAATCTAAATGCGGGAATCAGCAGAATGCTTACTGTGGAACAAGTCTTATACATGTTAGACAAATGGATTATAGAACCAGAAATTAAACATGAATTAAAGTTAGCTTTTAAGGCGAGTTTAAAATGTATTGATTAGGGTACAGTTAAAGATAGAAATTATTTTATTAGGCAATATTAAAAAAGTTCTCTAACTTTCTTTAGGTTTTCGACACAGAAAAACGGAATTTTTTAGAAATCGATGACATACGGGTTATTGTTAGTTCGTATGGGGAAGCTTTTAATGAAAACGAAATTAGAGAAATGCTTCGTGATGCAAATGTGCGCGGCGACGGCAATGTTTTTTATGATGACTTTGTTGAAAGTCTCTTTAATGTCGCACCCGAATTGTATGACTTAAAGGTATAAAATAACATTAATATTACTAAAACATAACCAGATAATTATCTCATTTTGTTTTAAGGTCACCAATGGGATAAAGTTTTAATAATATTGTATCTATTTACTAATAGTTATAACTTCTGCCTACCAACCTTTTAATATACAAAATCCTTTAATTATTCAATACTTAGATTTTGCATGACTGTTTTTTTTTTGAAATATTTTTAGGAAAACTGAGTTTAAATATATACTAGTACGTGGATATTTAAGTCAAAGGTTATTTTTAATAATATATAATAGTGTTTATTTTGATCATAAAATTATATGCCTTTTTTATAATGTTTATGAAATACGACGTTACTCAATTTACATATTGCTAAAACTAAACTGATTCGTATTATAATTATACAAGAATTCAATATTTATGTGAATTGTCTTAGATGTTGTTCAAAAAAAAGCAAGTCATTAATACCCTACTTTTGAGAAAACAATTACACACGGTCAATGATCATATTATATATGTACGTATCTACATATTATGCACAATGGAAATCACTGTAAAATGATGTCTAATAACAAACCTATTTTGAAAAGGGCACACGAGGACCAGATAATAAATTTATGCAAACGTTATTCGTTCTTTCCCGTCATAGGCGTTATTTTTGGGCATAAAGTCCATTTTTTTTGTGTAAAAAATGTATACAATCTTTACCCAGTCACTTTTGTGGCCTATATATTTTTCCGCTACGTATATACCAGATATATTATAGGTGCATTATTTAGGACGTCCTAAATGTCTAACAAATACTATTAGAAGTATGGTTTTTTTTTATAATCTTTTAAAATTAAGTGATATAAATAACATTTTGGTTTTATAAGGCTGAATATTTATATGAAAATGCTGATGAAGATCCTTCTGTACCTCCTGAGCCTGTTATAGAAGAGGAAGAAGAACCACCGGTGGAGAAAGGAAAGGTTCCAGCTGCGAAGGAAGAAAAGAAATAATAAAAAAATCTTTTTGTCATTGCAATGTAAATAAATTTTCCTGCTGATGTTCGACCACATTTATTTTTTTATTGAGAGAAGACGTTACCATTTAGAATGTAGATATGTACATACGTAATATTTTAGATTTTTTTTTTCTAGAGGTAGTTTATATACTATAAAAAGTAATTAAGTGGCAATAAATTATAATTTAGTATGCTAAATTAGTACACTATCCACGTTGTTCTATATATAAATAGAGCCATATTCAACAAAACATACATTACTGATCACTTATTTCTCATAAATTGTTGTTTCTTCAAACTTTAACTTCATTTATACAAAACTTAAC
The DNA here is from genome assembly GCF_018135715.1 of Danaus plexippus. Classification (NCBI taxonomy): domain Eukaryota; kingdom Metazoa; phylum Arthropoda; class Insecta; order Lepidoptera; family Nymphalidae; genus Danaus; species Danaus plexippus. The sequence continues at coordinate 3,877,215 of NC_083548.1, read as the reverse complement.
GCACTATTTTTTTTTTAAATAATCGCTAAGTAGAAAAGAAAAAACGCTTAGTAAACCTAATTTACATTTATATACTATTATTGCCTTGAAGCAAACACACCTATAGACCTGTACAAATATCTTTCATAGCTAAATGCAGTATCTTAGACCCCATTGCTCATTTAATTTTAAGAGGCCGTAAAAAAAGTAAAGCAATGACGTTTGTAATGTGACATACGTGACATGTCAACTTTAGAAAACCTAGATTATGAATAGGGATTTTATTGTGAAAAATATTTGACCTAACATTTTAATATTATTCTTTTGTGTTAATTTTTGTTCCTAAGAATATTTATGTAGTTTCATGTATATGATATTTTCAACTTATTGATTCTATTGCTTTTTTTCTTTAAAAAAAACAAAAGCAATGGATTTAGAAGACAATGCTTTGGGTTTGACCCAAGATCAAACTGAAAAAATGTTGCAATTCCAAGACCTAACAGGCATCGAAGATATATCAATATGCAGGGACGTATTACAAAGGCATCAGTGGGATTTGGAGGTGTGTGAAAACTGTTAATTTTTTTAGGTCAACACCTTTTAAGTTTTGTATGATTAATACCAAGAACAGTTCTTGCACTAGTGATGCAATAATTAGGATGATATAAGGTATTATATATTATGGTGTTGCTTGTAGGTTGCAATACAGGAACAGCTCAATATTAGGGAAGGTCGGCCATCAGTATTTGCTACAGAAGCAAGAGCACCTACGGTAGTACATGATCACATTGCTCAGCAAGTTTTTACAGATGATGGATCAGATGGACCTGGAGGAGTAAGGGGACTTTTCCGTTATGTTGTCAACTTAGTTGTATCAATGTGTTACAGCACTATAACTTCTGTATTGAACTTGCTGCTAAGTTTTGTAAGAAACGATGATAGGAGATGTGAGTATTATTTAATTTTGTCTCTTATATTTATTATAAACAATTTGAGGGTATATCTAAAATAAAAAAAAATTGTAATCCATTAATTACTATCCCATTTTTTATTTTTATATTATGATATATAATAAAATGGCTTTTAAAATATATAAGATTTATGATTTTAATGATATAGCACACAAATTTTGATTATAAATTAGCCATTTAGTTTTAAGTATTTAGTATACAATTGGCAAAATTTTATCAACATTTATGTCATTTTTTTCTTTTTATTTTGAAGTGGTTACCGATCAACTTGGTGATGTTATGGGTTTTATCAACAATTACACATCAAGATTTAGCCCGCATCCCGTTTTCTATCAGGGGACTTATGCACAGGCTCTCAATGATGCAAAGAATGAGCTGAGATTTTTAATTGTCTATCTGCATTCAGAATCAGCAACAGAGACACAAAACTTTTGCAGGTATTTTAAACTTAATTGTAATCTAACAATTTGCATGTAACACTGTTTAAATAAAACTGATATTATTGGATTTACTTCATGTCGTCTGCCCGAAATCACCGTTGCTGTAAAGTAACTTAAACGATGGGAGTATGTAGTTAAAAACGCTTAGTAAATCTGAAAATATTAGTTTTATTTAAATGAATACTCGCGAAAGTCTTATATCTTAGTATGTAATAACTTTCTCGTTTCATTTATTTAAGAATTTTTTAGTTTTTTATTATTTCGAGGACGGAATGAGATTGAACTATGCTAACATCTTATAGTAGATCTAATTGCTAGGTGTAACAATATGATATTTTCTGTCATTCATATTAAAACTAGTTTAAATGTTTTGATGTCATTTTGGTGTCTAAATATAAAGTTTAAATTGGAGCCGATTGTATGCCACAAATAATTTGGTTATGATATACAAACTTTAGCATCGCAGTTTAATATTATAAAAACAAATTAATAAATGTTGACATTGATTAAAGGAAATCAGTTTCCTACCAGGATTTTGATTATTTATTTAACCTTAATTAAATAGAAAGAAATAAATGTTTATCATGTGATATTCTTAATTGTGACATTCATATCTTAAAACATAGAGTGTAAAGATACTTACTCTAATGATAATTTACTTTCAGAACAACACTGGCTGACCCTGATGTAATACAGTACATAAACACACATGCTCTGTTTTGGGGTTGTTCCATTGACACTTCGGAGGGTTGGCGAGTAGCTCAGTCTGTGGGGGGTCGTAGATATCCTTTGATGTGCGTCGTATGTGTGAGGGACCATCGTATGACGGTGGTAGCTAGGAGTGAAGGTGCTTGCGCGCCTCAACAGCTGTTACAACGACTACAAAGAGTCGTTACTGAGAATGAGCCACATCTCGCCGCTGCTAGGGCTGACAGGTTATTATATTTCGATTATACCGTTTAAATGCAAATATTTCAAACCGGTAAATGTTTTGTCCGACTAACCTTTTAAAATTCGAATCACACAACATAAAATTTAAACTTAAAATTCAGTTGTATCATTTAATTTTTTTAATTATTAACAATGAATAATAAGAAATAAATTAAATTTAATTCATTGTCTAACCAAGTAATTTTCGATTGTATAGAGTCGAGCGCGAGGTGACGGCCCGTCTGCGTGCGGCTCAGGACGAGGCTTACGCGGAGTCGCTGGCGGCTGATCAGGAGAAGGAGAGGAAGAAGGAGAGAGAGCGAGAGGCCCGGGACCAGCTGGAGAGGGATACTCTACACAGACAGATGATGGAGGAACAGCATCGACAACAGGTTACACATTTTTATATTAGTCCTACCCTTGAAATGTCATCTTCGTGATGTTACGGTTGTACCATTCAAGGTTGCCTCAAAAGGCCTGACTTTGCCTTAGGATTTTTTTTAAAATAATGTGATAGAGGGGGATGTGGAGACATTCATTAATGTATGGATTACATTATGCAAAAAAAATACTTTTTTACTGAGATAGTGCGTTTAACATCTGCAGCTACATGCATATTTACATATCAGATGACATGTGGGATGTTATTAGCCATTATTGATCATAAAATAAGAATAAAAAATAAATTTAATTGTTATTATCTTGTTAGTAATAATGGTCGTTAAAAATATTTAAAAAATCTATATATGTACATTTAAAAAATCTATATATGTACCTAATTTGAAGTGCCATGACACTTAGCAATTCTTCTTTATAGACTTTCAAGTATAGTATGTGTCTATTTTCGTTCTTTTATACATATAAGTATTTATTGTTTCGTTTACTCTGTAAATTATATTTCATAGATTTCAGTCTATATGGGTTTGCTTAATAGAAATATATATAGGTTTGTTTAATAAGTGAGAGCAATTATTTATACATACATACTATGAGATTTTATTCTTTTAGTTGACGAACAAGATACACGAACATAGTATTTATATAATCTATTGCTATTATTTAAATTTCTTTCAATAATTATTCAAAGGTGATCGAAGCTCGTGCGGCTATGGCGGCCAGTCTGCCCGAGGAGCCAGCCACGGGATCGACGGCCGTCGCGTTACTCATACGACTGCCGTGCGGGGAGAGACTCACGAGGAGGTTCTACCTCGTGGATACTACGCAGGTTAGTTTAAATTACGTGCGCGCGCGCGAGCTGTTGTGTGTGCGTGATTGTTAATGTATGTGTTCAATGCGAATTGGTAAGTAAGTGTGAGTACTTTGTAATTGTGAGATGTTATATATAAGATCGTATTAACAAGATTGTTTGTTGGAGGGTAGTTTGTTTTTTTATTATATATAATCAGTTTATTATATAATATAAAGATCTGATCTTTGAGATAATCTTTACAGTTTCTTCTATATAGAATTTATGCATATTTTTTATTTCCAGGATCTGTACAATTTCGTCTTCAGTCATCCGCAGTCTCCTGAGGAGTTTGAGATCACCACTAATTTCCCTAAACGTGTAATCGCCAGAGGTCCGTCGACCTTAACGGATGTGGGCCTCAAGGATCGGGACGTGCTGTTCGTTAATGATACAAACGCATAATATATTATATTAATAAATTCAATAAACACCACAACATTAACATATTGTTACAAAAGTTTTGTTTAATATTGAGAATACGGCATTTTCGTTTTAATTATTCATGGTTTCGGGTAAAACGAGTGAACTATTTTTTTTTTTTATGAAAATTTTTGTTTGTTCTATTTTTGAATTCAAATCGATCTGTAAATAGCAACGTATTCGTATACGACTCAAAACGGATACGGCCATTTTGTATGCACTAGTAATAAAATTTATGTAATATTAAAAGAAGTAAGTATAAAACTAACATCAATAGTCAATAAAATACAATTGATGTTGTAACTACCTGCACTTTAAATTCACAGATACCACAAAACTTATTAACAAATGTAGACAAAGCCTTATAAAAACATCAAATCTTTTAAAAACTTTGTTAATATGTTCTGTTGTATATGGTAAGGTCTTCGTCGTATCAATGGTGTGTGTGTTCTCTGTAGATTTGTGGCGTATGAAGTAACAAATAGTTTGATCATTGACTTCCTTAACATAAGGCTTGTTTCACACATGTTACATTACTGTAAATTATAAAGTGATTACACTTGAGAAGTGATAATTTAGATTTAATATAAGGATTTTAAAAAGTTCTTATTGAGAAACTTAATTTTATTTGACAGTTTCGATTTTTGAAGTTAGTTTTTTTGCATTTTTGTTAATTAATAAATTGTTTGTCGGGTCATGCTTCATGTCGGAAAAATATGCAGATTTTTTATTCTCTTTTCTAATAACAAAAATATATGTAATTTTAAGACTCATTCAGTTTCTTTGTCTACAGCATTCATTAGTTTTAGCTCTATTCATATTTTTGTTGTGACGGTTACGATGACGTATACGAAATATGTAGAAATAAAAGGAATTCGCCGACAAAAGTTGATGATATGTTAATCAAAATTACAAAGATTTTTTTTTTTATTATCTATATTTCGGCATGTCTTTGGTCAACATTATATAATCTGTTACACATTCGGTATTATATCTGTGTCTTATTGAATGCATATTGTTATGTAAATAAAATTACATTACCAATAGTTATTCTCTCACACGAGTTTGTTAGAAAATACTTTTAAGTCACATTTATTGTAATTTTTTTAGACATCTTTAAGTATAATTTTCGCTGCATTTTACTTTGCTTTTGCTTGGAAACAGTCCGTTTGTGATACCTGTAGGATGTGCCGTACGGTGCAGAGGATGACTGCATTTACTTTAATGGAAATGTAATATATTGTTTTGTTGTAATATAATGTTCCTTAAGAATTTTTATGGTTTTATTAAAATAAATGTCCTAAAATTTTTTTATGGATACAATGAGGAAAATGGATGCATTTTTAACTCCGAGTCATTGCTGTTAGAAGAATTGTTTATTAAAATACCATCGCCTTATATATAAGTAATAATCATATCGACGAAATTAATTTTGATAGAGCATATAATCATGAGGTAAGTGCCTAAAATAAAAGAAACGTCATCTACCATCTACAGTTAAATTTACGCTTAACGAACTATTAAAAAGCCAATATCAAGAATATAATATAGAGATACGTTTTATTTGTCTTTAAAATGTTAATTATATTGAAGCAATCGTATTATGGAATACTCAATAGTGACAAGAATGATTTACTTGTGTATCGATTTAGTTATAGACAATTTTCTGCTAAAGACGGGTCTCTGTTTCTCATGTGTCAGTGTATTTTTCAACTTTTCAAATTTTAATCCGATATTTACGCTCGCATACGAGTCGCGAGACGAGCCTTACACTCCTTTACCCTCTCCCCTTGAAGCATAAGGGGAGAGTGTAAATAGTCGCGATCGGCTCGCCTCGCGTCTTGTCTCGCGCCCCCAGCGCTCGCGTCCGGAGGTGCGAGCGAGCGAGTTGCGAGCTATGATACGAGACGAAGCACTAGACGAGGTACGAGGCGAGAGTGTAAATCCAGTATAAGAAGATTTGTGCTAATTGATCTCGTAGAACATGAGAGAGTTCTTGTAGCCAGAGGTACGATATACATATATTTTTACCATAAATATAAAACACCTGGTTATATTATACATTTAAGGTACTTTTTTTTTCGTTTTTCATTCAAAATATTTAGTATGTATTTGTAAAATACAATATATTATTGTTGCATTTTTTTAATTCATTTACTTTTCCTTCATTCTTAAATCCAAAATTACTTTTTGTATAAACTTACCAAGTTCTGCACTTGGTAAACTACCACTTTCGTTTGATGGATCAGTTTATACCTTATTGACGAAATGTATAGGATGAACTCGCAACTAGTATTTTAATAGATTAAATAAGTAAGTCATGAGATATTTTAAGTAAAACAACTATTTTCAGTATTTCAATTTTACATTTAAATACTCTTAGTTAAAAAAATAATTATATTTTTAATAGTTTTATAATCTATATTTGTATACAACAGAACAAGGATAACGCAGGCAAAACGAAATAGTTTACTAACAAAGCTATTATTTTAGGATAAACATGGGTTCGTACTTTTAATTTGAAATCAGGTAATAAAGCTGGTAGTAAATATGAAACATATATAAGACTTTACACTTACATTTCTTATAAGAATAGTTATGGCGTGAAAAACAATAATTATATTATTTATTTTGCTCTAATACAAGAATAAAAATTTATTAGATACTTTAAGAACAATACCTACTGTTATCGTTTCATTGGCATTCATTACTTACCGATACACAAACACATTCACCATTCTGGGTAATGTTTATTAAAAGTAAAGAGATGGAGTAATTTATTGTCTTCGCTTAATCAAATCAGGAAGGTTTTTTTAACAATTGAGTTGAGTTGTCGAATTATACCTACACTCGAAATCAATTTTTGAATAACATGTTTCTTACCCAATATTTTATATTGAAAAATCTACAATCTGTCAACATTCCTATCATTTAATTGTTAAAAAATAATATACATTCCAAGCAGGTACACTTTAAAATGTAATATTTTATTAATAAAATAACCACAAGTCGTTTAACGAACAAAGCACGGGCTTAGCTTTATATCTACATTATAGCAGAAATTTAATGAAACTGTTAAATTGAGAGTTTTGTTTACACGTTCGTCTTCCCGACTTATATAATTTTTCAACTTGAACTAAGGGATAAGAAAGTTACTACTTATATAAGCTACGCTATGAAAGTAAAATCTTGGGTTAAGGAACATTTACGAAAGTTCTGTAGAGTATAAGTATTATATCACTTAATTTACACTATTAAATGGTAAAGTAATTTATTAGTAGATATAAATGTCATAATTTTTAATTTTGTTTTGTTCGGACAAATTGTTGTTACTTTTAAGATTGTAGACTATAAAATAATAAGTGAACCGAATGACTATTTCATGTTTAGGGGCCCGATATATAGATACTAGATAGAGTGTTGTATAACTCAAGGGAATAAAAGGGACGGAAACATTATAATTTATGGATGTAGAATGGTACATGAGGAGTAATTTAGGACTTTGGCTATTCCCATGTATCATTTGAAATGCAGCTGCAAGAGGGTATTACCTTTCAGAGGCGAGCACAGAGATTTGGGTCAGGGTAAGCAGAATATGTTCGAAAAAAAAAATACCAATTTTCATCATAGTTTCATCCTCTTAAACATTGATCATAATGAGATCTAATACTTCCGCGAGTATTCGTTTAACTGAAACTATTAATTTTAATGTCCTTGACATTATTTGTATGGAAAATATGCAACGAGTAGTTATGCCTACCGCCGCTCTGGCTGCATAGCGTCTCTAGCAGTTAGCAGCAGCCGATCGAAAATGTTTCGTTTTCTGTTTATAGATGGCACTTTAACAATTTTACCAAATCGTGAATGAAATGACATATTAAGTGTCGGTAAATATTTGTATTACATAATGTGTGATTAAAAGAAGTTTAGAATTACACAATGTAGGATTAGTTGTTATATGGGTAGGGTGATCAGTGCTTATTTGCATTTATGGTGTGCACGTCACTGTTACCCTGGATATATGAGTATGTGCGTGTATACATATAATTTTTGACTTTGACACGTACTTAAAAATAAAGTCGAACAAATGGAAAAGTCACCGATTTTTTTTAAACGGTCGCCATTTTATTGCAGCATTAAATTCTGGTACATATATCTAATTAATAATTGATTAGAATATATTACCTAAAAGTTATATGATTTCAAGATTCTACGTCAAGGGGATGTTCCATATCAGTTTTGATTCTTGCCTACTCAAAGCTATACTCTTTATTGACAATAAGAATTGGACATTTATTTAACTGGATAACTACATGAATTTCATAAAAAAGTCAATCTGTCCATTGGATAAGTTTTAAGAAATACATTGTTTCTGCAATTATGCACATCAAAGATTTATATTTAAAACTCAGCGGCTTCAGTAACCAAAACCACCAAATACTGCAATGGATCTGCAAAAAGTTAGTGTGAATATATATGCTACACAGTCAGTTGATGCAAACCGAGCAGAGTTCTCTCGAGCTTCTGTCTTTTATTCTATTTCCGTGGCCGGAAGTAATGCGACATGCGATAAACGGTTGATAAAATAAATAAATATTATAGCAAATCTTTCACAAACAATACCAAAAAGATTAAAGGTAGGATTATTATTCAATAAAATCAATTGGAATATGAGAGAAATTAATATTCTTTGATCAAATGTTGTCATAATATATTGTCACTTTTAACGAAAATGGAACATTATTTATATTCTTTTGGTCCTTAATAGCTTACATTTTTACTTAGTTGTGTGGTGAGAAAAGTAAAAGATTACATACTGTAACGATAAAATTATACAGCGACCTAGTTTTCTCAACAACTTTCGAAGGACTACACGTCTCGACTATATTTTCAGAATAATATCAAATTTATTTTCCTTCAGATTTTCTCATTTATAAAACTAAATAGTAAAAGGTTAACTGATTTTTAGTTGTAGATGATTTATAGTAGAATATGTATATAGTTATGAGTACATCTCCGTTTAGATGTAAAAATATTAACAACACAATTATTTGCCAATTCTTCAGGTAAAATTTTGTGAAATTTATTGTGAAGGAATTTTTTTAAAACGAATTTTTACCAAAAACATTACGGCTACGACAGTATTAGATGTACTGAGGGTTTACACATATGTATATAACAACCAAATTATATTGATGTGAATTAACTAGTTTTTTTCTTTTTAATCAATATCAAAAAACAATCTCAGTGACGAATTTCATAGAGCTGTATTACTTGGTATTTCTTATACTCAAATGATTCCTACTTTGGAGATAATGATTCTCTCATTACCCACTCTTATAATAACTAATTGAATTAGATCTCTTCGACATTACTAACTTCATCTAACCTTTGCATCGAACTGCCTCAACATTAAGTATAAATATTCTACAAACGAAAAATAAAATATTATTTCAATGACATATTTTGGTTTATCTATAAATAAGTATTGTTTTGGGTATGATACGATGTCGATATAATAATATTAAGAATCATTTAAACTAAATTTTTATTTTGAAATAACAACAATTGTTACAGGTGTCCAATAAATCAAAAAACAGAGTTTAATACTTATTAACTTAAATATTGAACACGACTTCCTTCGTAACTTCTACAGTATATTTATATGCCATTAAAAATAGGATTTATTGGAAGAGAACAATAAGAAAAAAAGGAAAACAATATATTTTTTTATAAAATGTAACCCAAAATACGTATATCATTTAAGAATGAAATGTAAAACAATAGTTCATTAATATTAAAATTATTGGTTTCATTTACTCAACAAAAATGTGAAATAATTTGTCGCTTTAGCATTACTTTATAATTTGCAATGGTCTTCGGTTGAAGGAAGAGCAATCGATTAATTTTTTCTGCTTAGAAATCACTGACTTATCTTTTACATATTAACAATTTTGTGTTATATCGCAATTTATAAATATAGTATTTTTTTCATAACAGTTGCGACTTATTACAACATTGCAATAATAATGATTAATTAAATATTTATTTTCTTGCAAAAATAATGACATAATAAAAAAAAACTGAAATGATTGACAGATAATTAACTTTAAACATGGAACGAAGCATAGAAGTTGAATTTGTAATAAAAAAAAAAAATAAGTTACATAATTTATATGTGCTCGCATCTAATGAAAATTTTCTAACATCAAAGAGCACTTTAAAAAGTAATTTTGTTACTATAAATCCAGGGAAATTCTGTAGAGAAAAATATATTGCTAATAAAAATTTTGTTTTTATATTTCAGCCATCTAGAACGGTTATTAGGTATATTGTATTATTACTAATAAACGATTTGTGTGACTCTAAAGAACTGCTAAATTTTCTCTTTTCATTAAGTACCAGATTAGAAAACTGGATTAGAATTTAATAAAACAAAAGCTTAGATTATTTCAATCAATTTCTTCTTAACTACACCATTTCGTTTTAATGAAAAACAAATGCCTGTAAAATATTAATAGTGTCAAATTAAGGGCACAAAGAAAATTACACTTTTATACTAACATTATATACCAACATTAGTGGGTCGTTTGTTTATTTTTTAGAACTAATCAACACGAGTTTTGAAAAGTTTAAAAGTAATAGTATGATGAACTATTGAACGCTAAAACTATTTGACTAAAAGGCGAATGTCGTTCTGTTTAAATGATTGGTATATCATATTTCATGTCTTAGTGGTATAAACGGAAAAGATGATTATCTGAAGGAACATGATGAAAAGCACACTGTAGATCTCTGAAGAACCACATCTACTTGAAATGGTAACATGCAAAAAGGACCTCGTAATATTTTTGTCCTGACCTGCTTGAGCTATAAATGCCAAAAACTAGTTATTGGCGACCGTTAACTATTAAGAAATTGGCAATCCTCGCCAAATATTGCTCTTTATTCCAAGCCAAGCTTTATTATTAGACGGATTTAAAAATGCCTTGTATCTGTTTCAACATGGACTTTATAGACATATGGATGCGGTCAAAGTTAAAGTTTCAGAAGTACACTACAGAATACATTATGTTAATTGTCTCGAATAAATAAAGCTAACGTTTACATCAACTATCTATATATATATATATATATATATATATATATATATATATATATATAATGTAATAAATATATATAATATTTATTTCATAATAAGTGTGAGCTGCATTTTATCTATACCATAAAAATAGATTCCTTATCTATACACCAAAATAAAAAAAAACATTTGTGTTAAAAACAGTCATTCAAATAAGAATGGACCAATTTTATTAAAGCGGTGGTACGAGATGGTTGTGAGATTGTTTATTTTATTTATTAATAAAACTCTATAGCTCACATCACCTGAAGAAACAATTTCCAAAAAAAAGCAATATGGTAAAAAGGTGGCTTTATCACTAAATTGATCTTAGCCAACCAGAGGCAACCCTTAATTTTAACAATATTTTAAAGCAAACACTTTAAAATATTGTTAAAATGGTATAGGTAAAAAAAAATAAAATCAACAATAAATATATATAAGAAAAAATGGAAAAAGATATTACTGATTAAATTTATTACGTAACAATATACAAACTAAATACATAATGAAAATTAATTGTTTGTTAAATTGCGGTCACCTATATATATGAATTTATCTGATTTAATAAAAAAAAATTTTTCTTAGAAATTGCGGCCTAAAAGTCATTCAGTTAAGTAAAAAATTCGATGGATTTGATATTATTAATATGTTATATTTAATGTGATGTTATCAAAAAATTTAATTAAAAGAAATATTGTTTGTGCTCGTTTTAATCTGTGTTTAAATATCCTAATCAATAAATATTGTACATTGATATTATCTTAGTGGGTTTCAGCTTTGGTAGCCGTGGTTTAACTAACGATCATGGCGTGGTTATTAAAGTGTTGTGTTTTTACCTTCAGAAACAAATTGATCGTTGAACAGCTGTTATTAGGTACTGTTTTACGACGCATCTTATTTTTAATTGTCAGTAACAACAAGTGGCAGCTTAATATTAATAATTAAAACAATTATTTGTAACGAACGCGCTGCTTTATTCTTCACAGGCCTTTTTTATTATAGAAAAAGTAAATTGCAAACATAGACAACATAAAGTATATCATAGAGGGGCAGTCATAGAGTATGGTAAAGGTATCTAAGCAATATTAAATATAATTTCGATATCAATAAACTACACAGCTATTAAATTATGTCGAAATTTATACCAAATGAAGACGTTTTGGGGGAAGTTTTATTACATTATTTTAAAAATGCTGCAGAAAGTCATCGGATTCTAATAGAAGTTTACGGTGAACATGCTCTAGCCGACCAAACGTGTCGGAAATGTCGGACAAGGAAAGACCAGGACAGCCAAAAAAATTTTAAGGTAAAGAATTGGATGATTTACTCGAAGAAAATTCATGTCAAACACTTCAAGATTTGACTACATCTTTGGAAGTTGATTCATCCACGATTGGAAAACGCCTTAAAGCTTTGGAAATGATCCAAAAGGAATGGGGTTGGAATTGGGTGCCATATGAATTAAAACCGAGAGACATTGAAAGACTTTTCGAAACGCAGAAGATCATGGGTTAAGTCCGGACAAATATCATCATCAGTGGCAAAATGTAATATTTATGGATCTAAGCTCCTCCTATGGATTTGGTGTGTTTTTTTATAAATTGTTGAAACCCAATGAAACCATCACTGGAAATCTCTACCGGTTACAATTCATGTGTTTAAGTCATGCATTGAAGGAAAAACGGCCGGAATAGAGCAAAAGGCACAATAAAGGTATTTTACTACATAACAATGTTCGACCTCACGTGGCGAAACCAGTTAAAACATACCTGGAAACGTTTAAATGGGAAGTTTTAACCCACCCGCAGTATTCTCCGGATATTGTCCCTTCGGATTACCACCTGTTATGATCAATGCTCATGGTTTATTAGAGAAAAATTAACATCCTATGAGGATTGTCAAATTGGATCGATTCATGGATTGCCTTCAAGGACAAATAATTTTGTCAACCATAATTTTTTAATAAAAAAACACTACGAATTAATTCAACACCTTATATATACTAGCTATATTACGTTATAGCAAATGTCATTATAAAATATAATCTGAAAGGGGTTCAATCAAAACCAAAAACTAAAAAGGACTTTTATTGATAGGTAATATTATATTTTTGTAAAATTTTCTTGAAAACAATGATCTGATTTGGAGGTCTTTTTAATTTAGGTATAAATGCAGAATGGAATAAGTACATGTGTAGGAGAAAGCTAGAAATTAAACTTTTATGGTGTGTTAAATGCAACATATCTCCAGATCATTAAAGTATGTTTGAAAAAATGTTTACTCGATCCTTCAAATTTCACATCACCAGATTTTTCTTTGCATCATAACTGCTACTGTAATTTCCAACAATAAATTGTTTAAAAAATATAAAAAAGAGATATCGATGTAAAAAAACAAAACAAATAATATATTAAAATCCCAAAGGATTAAAGCGGAGGTTGAAATTTGAAATGAAAAAAATATATGTTTGAATAACTTATATTATCGGTCCCAACGGCATATAGGGGTAGCCTCTAAAAAAATACGCATCCAACGGATATTTATTTGCAAATTTTAATTAATCTCTTTAAAAACATAGGGCTAGTCTTCGGTTAGAAATAATAATACATACATTTTCGTATGTATAATAAATTAAATTAGTTACTATAAATTAGCACTACTTTCCTAGAATAGTCTATTCAAATCCCCAGATGCTTGTAACAGAAAAAAAACTAATAGTAAAGTAAAAATTTAAGTAAAACTAGAGTAGTCAATAATCTTCTAAAATTCTTTACTACATTTATGTAAGTATTGCTATTAAATTTTATATTTTTTTTATCGTTATTTTTTTTTAGAGAAAAAAGCTGATGAGTTAATAGTATAATAGTTATTTTAAATTTTCTAATGATTGGTTCTAATTTACTGCAATATATGCTCGAATTGAACTAGTCTTTTTAAAAAGAAAGGTAAAAGTTAACGATTAAAAAAAAAAAACAAAATACTAAGCTTGGTAATAATGACTTTGCTATATATGAAACCAATATCTGCCATTATATACGTATTTTAAAATACGTGTTTTTCAATATATTATAATATTTACGACTTTAACCATATCTCACTTTCCTTATTTTTGTCTATTGTATCATACAAAACTTTCGAAATATGTACTTAATTTCCAAAAGGTCGGAAGAAAGTTTTAGGAGTGACAGTTTATTCCTTCCTAAAGTGACTTTCTTAAGTATATACATTCATTCTTACTTATGATAGTCTTTTATATTTATATCAGACTCGAATTATATTTTTTATTACTGTAAATACATTAAAAGAAACTTAAAAAAGATGTTACATTAAAATTTACAGTTAATAAAAAAGAGAAACATTTTGCGTTTTTAACCGTAACAAAATCATAAAAAAAGACATCACTCCGGCAAACAAGTCCATTGTGTCTTTAAAAAAAGATTACCAGACATTTCTTTACTAAATATTAATAATTAAATATAACTATGAATAAATAATGCACCTGCAATCAATGAATATCCAATTCATATTATAATACAAATACGAGCAAGGAACTTTGTTGATTAAAATATTGAATCAGTAAGCGGAAAAATTAACCTAATTTTGATATATCCCGAGTGTAAGATTATGAACACATCAATGATTCCGAACACGTTTCTGTCAAATTAAAATATCATTCTTTGTTGTCATATAATATTATCATTATTAAAAATTCACAATCTATATCGAGAAAGTCAAAACAACAGAGCGTTTCCAGTTTCATCGCAAACTTACTAATATATAGATGTTATACTCCGTACATAGCTTTACGATGCCAACTTTTAGCAAGTGTACTGTTAGTTATTGCTGTTTGAGACAAGATAAAACTTGTGTGAAATATTATTATAGCAATAAATTACGAACAACTAAGAACCTGCACCAGTTTTTAAAAATCACATATTTGAAACACAACTAAACTACCTTTAAAAAGATATTAATTGTATGACATGAAATTATTGAGACAATACGTAATTGGAATAATCTATTTTGATTTTATGTATGCATACATTTTTTAATATCAGTTTTACTTGTTATATCAACTTCTGCATTTGTCCATTCCGTTTCTTTTTTTTTTTTAATATGGCCTTCATCCGTACAAAGACGTGTCGTGTCGACCCGTTTCTTTCCTATCAATTTTATTTGATATAATACATATATCAAAAATATTAATGTCAACATGATATATGCCTTTGAACTAATATAAAATCAGTATTCTTTAATAAAGCCTTTTTTATATTCTATTAGACTATATTTATGAAATTATAGTATATGGAAAACAATTTGCTGGAACCGAAAAACGTTTAGGAATAATTAATAAATTAATTAATCTACCAGTTTGTTGTTAGTTTTAAAAACCTATAGTTCAAAATAATGAGATCTAAGACTTTCGCGAGTTTTATTCATTTAAATGAAACTAATATATTTCGGATATACTACGCGGATTTTATTATTTTAAAACTACATAATCCCGACGTTTCGGTTACTTTTCAGCAACCGTGATCACGGGCAGACGAGACATCTCGTGTAGTTTTAAAATAATAAAATCCGCGTAGTATATCCGAAATATATTAATTTCATTTAAATCAATAGTTCAAAACTTTAACAAACGTGGAATATATTATTTTTCACAAAATAAAGCTTACAACAAAAAAAGAAAAATATCTGTGAACATAAGGCATTATGGAAACAAATGCATTGTAGAATAGTGCTTTGAACGGATTTGTTGTTTTGAAACATAATTTAAACTTAACTGAACGGTTTGAAACAGTATTCCATTTAAAATGTAAACTATCGGGATGATAGATTAAATACAAAGTAACTTGTACTTATAATAAAATATACGTGTATTTCTAAAAGCAGTGTAGCTCAATGCTCAGGGATCTGTTTACTTTTTAATAAAATAGACTATAAAAGTTTTCCTACAAGAATTTTTAACGGAAACCTTTTAACTTATTACAAACAAACAAAGAAATGTTTTCCGAGGGTACCTGAAACGAAAATGGAACTATCATACATAATCATACATTATTACATTCTCAACAACTTTATTACCTCGACGGAAGGGAGATGTCTTATATGCTATATATATAACCTACCTACATATAACTAAACTATGACATTGAGATGTCGTGTGATTGTATTTGAATTTTTCTTTAAACGGTTTAATTTGATTTGACATTTGATATGTCATTCCAATTGCGAATGGTTCTGTGTACACACATAAATAAACCTAGCGAAGAAAATCATATTTGTATTTCAAGTTTAATAATTGTCAGGGTTATACGACTAAATAATTCCTACTTTAGTGAAATTGACACAAAAATTGGAACTTATTAATAGAAAAAGGAACATACTTTTTCTATATTATGAATGTTTTAATTATAGCTGTAGTTGGTATTTATAGCTAGCTGTTATGTCTTAGAGAAATAATATTACATGTATTCTATTTAATATCGTATTTGGGTTAACATTGGTCAACAGGACTAACTGACAGACATATCTCGTCTGCCCGTGATCACGGTTGCTGAAAAGGAATCGAAACGTCGGGAGTATATAGTTTTTTTACAAAAAATAAAGCACGCGTAGTATCTCCGAAAAATATTAGTTTCATTTAAATTAATAAAACTCGCGACCGTCTTAGATCTCATTAACATTTGTGTTTCATTGTTTTAATGGCTAGGATATTATATTTATGTATATTAAGTATATCTTAATTTATTAAAACTAATATTTACTTACTCCCAACATTTCGGCTACTTTACAGCAACCGATATCACGGGCAGATGATATGAAATTCATTTCAGACAGGCAGACGATATGAAACGTCAGGAGTATGTAGTTTATAACAATGAAAAACGCGTGGTACATCCGAAAATATTAGTTTCATTTAAATGAATACTCGCGAAAGTCTTGGACATTATTATATCTTAAATATCACAGAGAAGAATTGTATTTGGGTCTACGCTTAACAGGTTGTACTAATGTGCATTTATTAATTATTCCTTTGATGTATCCCTAATGATTAAATCCTTAATTTAATGTCTGTTGTTGCGAATATTTTGTTGTTGAAAAATATAATAAAACATATTTATAAAATAATATAAGAGTAAGAAAATCGATTAAAATTTAATTCCATTTTGCGTGAAAACATGTAATATCATGTAAGCATCTTTCAATTGACAATAATTTTGGCAAAAACTCGATATTATAAACAGTTTGTATTATACGTTACACATTTTTATATAAAGACGTGATCGACTTCAATAATATCTGTCTCATATATCTTTCAATTTAGATATGAGCTCTTTAATACTAGGGGTGGCGAGGGTGTTCCATTTACGGTAACTAGAGCGTCTTGGTTACCGACTGGATTTTAAAGATTATGTTCCAAAGAGAAAATAAAAATACACCGCAAAACAAACTAAATCGTCTAGCTTCTACCAAAAATGAGCGATATTGCGATAACACAAATGTTTTATTGTAAAACAAAATCTATATTAAAAATAATAACTTGAACTGAATATATAAATAATGTATCTTAATAGCTTTAATCTGATTAAAAATCCAACATTTCCTATTATTTTGAACTACTGTTTAAGATTTTCAAGTTATACTTCAACCAAGAATATAATTAAGGATATATTTCACGTAGCGTTACTCAAACTACTCTTCATGCCAACATACCCTCAGTTTCTTAATTCAAGGTGACCCAGCTTTTTAATCCTGTTAATTTAAATATTTATTAAAAATGTATAACGAAATTTTATATGAATTTTGTAATTGGGCTGATATACTTTATAAATAAACAGTGCAGGTAGAATATGATAGCCTAAATACCTCCGACTATATGTGTCGTTTTCTTTACATAAATATACCGCTCATGTATCTCACATACACCTTTTGCTTTATTACTAATATTCATATATGGAACCTGATTAATTGCCGCCTTACCTCCAAAAGTTTATAGCTAAAGGTAATAAGAGGCTAAAACATGCTTTTAATTAAAAGTTATACTGTTCTAATCAAAAATCTTTTAATAGGCTGTTTGATTGTACAAGATGATAATTTATAAAGATAAGATACAATTAAGATACAAATAATAATAAAATTCTTATATATATTTTAAATATAGAATAATATTTTTATTATTATTATAAAACGACCGATGTGTATACAACAAACGTTTTCCACTAATATAATTTTAACTAGACTACATTCCCATACTTTCATACTTATCAATAACTCTTATATAAATTGAATAGTTTTAAATAAGTTATATACAATACTTACCTTTGGCTATGTATCAAATGTGCATTCAAAGTAAAACGAATGGGAGATGGAATTTTTATTACTGAATGAGTTATTGAATGATTATCTCTATTATAAATTTTTTGTCATTAATGAAAGAATCAAGATGTTTTGACAGTGGAGATTGACTTTTATGATACATTAAAATTATCCTTTATTTGTGTACATACCACGGATGTCTTTATGCTGTTATAAGCAACCCCCTCTTTGATTTACTAGAGTAGCCACTTATTATTTTTAAAAAGATCTGTAGTCTTGTTTCGAGTCTTTTAATTGCTTAAAACGGTCAGAACAATCGGAGTTTTGTAAATTCGGCAGCTTGAGTCATTTTATAATCACACTGTTAGATTCTGTGAGGTATCAATCATCATTGTGTATTAGTGTGATTAATAAACCTATTACTTTAGTTATTTAATTAATTTGTAAGAACTATGAAATTGTTTTGTTTGATTGTAATTAATATTTTTTTTATAAGAAAAAATGTTAAATGTGTCTTTATAACCATGATTCCGGAGGCTGTAGATTCAAATCCTGATCGTGTCGATGAATTTTTCGTTCTATGTTTTCTAATTTGAATTTTAGTTTATGTATCAGCTTTACATTGCTTAAATGATAGAAAATATTATTATACGAAGATTGTTTCTGTGAGTGTCTTACTCAAGGAAATTACGTGTAATAGTAGAAGACATGGAGATCCGTAAGTAATAGTAAAACAGTAAATCCGGAACCTGGAAACTCTTTCAGGTGAACTCGTTAACTGCCTTTTCAGGGAATGAGAAACGTCATAAGGATTTGGAGTGTTAATTACTGTTGGGGCTAGATAAGCCCTACAGAGAGCAATCGAATAGTCCATTTTAGAACGAAATAAGTGAGTGGAAGGTACACTTAGTTAATGTACTCCATATTGTAGTGGAACCGGCAAAAGGATGTCAAGTATTCTTTAAGTACAGAAAAAATTCAGATTCATGTTGATAACACGAAAAGTCTAATGTGAAACCAGGCGTGTCAGTAGGCAATGGTTTTAAAAAAATGCTATTGTAGTTAAGCAATGAATATCGATAAAATATTCAGTGTCACGGCCATGTTCAGACATCCTTACGTGGTTTAATATATGAGTTTTATTAGTTGGAAATATGATAGCAATATGATTAAGAAAGAAATAAATATTAAATACATTTTATTAGATTCATAATATTGTAAGTGTAAAATAACTTCACAAAACGTTTATTCATAGCGACTTTCACTATCTTAACTGTAGAATTATACACTGACCTACTTCCTTATAGGGTACATTAGGTCTCCGAGTTTATTTTGCCGTAAAAGTGTAATAAGGTCCAATTTTTTTTTACAAAATACAACACGATAAAAATGTTATAATTTCTTAAAGTCTTTTAAATTCATATGTTTTATGTTAAAGTTTAATAAAATTTAACAACCATTTTTCTTTTTATACTTTAAATATTATAATGACTTTTAATTTTTGGGCACTGCAAATCATATTTGAGTTCTTAATTTCATATAAAAACGTATTTTAATGGTTCGAAACCTATTCTTTCCTCCTATTCTTTCCTCTTGTGATTCAGCAACTCAAAACCTGTCTAATGGATTCTCCTAAAAACAAGAATCTAAAATACGATTGTGGAAGACACAGAAAAACGTACAAAACAACTTCCTAAATTGATATGTCGAATGGATTAGATATGAAGTCGATATGAAGTGAGAATATAACAAAATGTATGATTAACAAATAAAAAATGTTTCAATATTTTATTTTCTCTTTAAATTTACTTTTTAACAACAGGTAATTCTTATAATTAAGTATATAATACTTGGATATTTTTGCTGTCGAGTGCAGTAACGAAATTCTCGCTTATTAACACTTATTCGCATGCTATTCTGATTAAAACATAGCTAAGATTAACACGGAAACTCATTTCAGTGATTTTGAGGGAACGCCCAGCGATTTGGCTCTTGACTAAGAGATACTTGGGGACTACTTTGTTGTAGTTCGTTACATTTAAATTTGCATATTATTTTGTTGAGGATTGGTCGAATTAGGCAAAGGTCAAATACAATAATTTACAATACAAGCCATATAAATTATGCTCAATTCTGAAAACAAATGTTCCTGTAAAAGTAACAAGCAGATATAAATCATAATGACGATTTATGCAGCGAAAACTATTTCAAGTTATATGTTAGCTTATTAATAGCGAGTACAAAATATATTCGGGGTCATATTTTAACTAAAGACAGCATCTTAATCACATTTCTTTTATGTTTTTCCTTTCAACCGAGTAGGTTTCAACAAGAATGTTTACATTAATTTTGTATCTTTTAAGGGCTGAGTTTTAATTTAGTCCCCGCTCACTTAAACATATTATGTGTTATATCGTATATGACTTCGCATCGGTCTTTTATTGTTTTTATTTTACCTTCATAATAAACTAAAGCTATGTCAAGAATATTAAGTTAATGTCATAGCGAAGAAACGTATTTGAGCCTATTCTTATCAGTTTGTGCTAAAGTATCGCTTATTCATTTGGGGTTTGGAGTCCTAAAAATTAAATACCTAACATTTCTGACGTTGCTGATACGAGTGAAGCGTTTCCGTGTTACCATTTTATAATATGTATATTAATTGTGTCATTATATAAGTAGTGTTAGTTATAATTATTTATAATAATTTAAATTGTGATATACTTGATAATTCTAAGCTTAACGTTATTTATATTCTGATATTTATTGGAAATTCTTATGATGGTTTAACTAGCGCCATCTGTATATTTGTTATAATAGTGTAAATTAATGTTAATAATGTTTCTGTACAGTAATTTAAATGTCCAAATACTTAACAATTGGCTTTATAATTTATAATGAGAGCTTTTGCATGTTTTACGTAATGTTCAGTGTTTTATTATTTAATGGAAACTCTTATGAGGGAAACTAGCGCCCTCTGTATGATATTGTAACTTACCCTCACCTAAAAATGTTGCCTTTGAATATCATAAATAGGATGTAAGTGCTAGACTGGGGGATTCTGTTACGAGTTGTGGAGCAATAAACATCTATGTGAAAGTACTGCCTAATTTATTTCTAACAGTACGTATCTTTCAATTGAGATGACAATACTTTTTACAAGAACTGGATGTTATAAAGATTTTGTATTATACGATACGCATTGTTATATAAAGACGTGATCGATATCCATAATATACTTCAATTTAGATATGAGCTCCTTAATAAATTACGTGATCGAAGCCACTGAAATATAAAAAAGGTTATATTTTTCATTAGTTATACTTGATTTTGTACTACAGTCGCTAATCAATTATGATTATATATTAATATCCGTACAGGTTCTCGAAATCAAATCACACATACATGTAGATTTTTATGCTACTATTGTACTTGTAGAATCCTAATTATAATTTGCTATAAATATTAAAGATACTCGTATTTTTGTTCTTGTTAAACAAAATTGTAGGATATTTATCAAGCATTTATATAAGTTTGTCACGCAAATACAAGATGTATTAAAAACCATAACTCGACCTGAATATAATGAGATCTAAGATTTTCGCGAGTATTCATTAAATGAAACTAGTATTTTTGGATGAACTACGCGTGATTTATTTTTGTAAAAAACTACATACTCCCGACGTTTCGGTTACTTTTCAGCAACCGTGGCACGGGCATATAAAAATATTATCATAATATTTCTATTAAAATATATATATTATGATAAATAACAAGGACCAACTGACAGACATTCACATCTCGTCGGCCCGTGATCACGGTTGCTGAAAAGTAACCGAAACGTCGGGAGTATGTAGTTTTTTACAAAAATAAATCACGCGTAGTTCATCCGAAAAATACTAGTTTCGACCTGAATATATATATAATGCGTCTTCGCCTACTATAATTTAATTTAAAACACAACATTTTCTATAATTTTGCAGTGCTGTTTAAGCTTTTCGAGTTATACTTCAACATAAAATGATTAAGGAAATATTCCGAGTAGAGTTACTCAAACTATTGAACGTTCAAACAGACCGTCAGTTTCCTAATTAATTCAACGCGACCCAGCTATTAAATCCTACAAATTTAAGCTCCTAAGAACATGAAAATAAAGAAAATGTCCAAGAATTTTGTATTCCAGCTAGAACAAATAGTATTCTGTTTAAACTTTTCTTTATGTTATTCATATGCATTTATCTACGTATGTTTTATTTGTATTGTCGAAACCGTAATGCAGTAGTCATGGCTGACTGGTTGCTACTATTTAATTTATAAAAAAGTCTTTGAAATCGTTTACCAAAATCTAACCAGGAAATAAGTAATTCTAGTTAAGCTAAATTCATAACAAGCGATCAAAATTATTTATGAAATTAATATAATATATAATTTATTATGTCAGATATCACTTCATAAATAAAATTATCTATATAATATTATATAATTTGGACGCCTCTGACTATACATATATTTTTTGTCTTCTTTTGTTTGCAAAACGCAGATATAAATACTTTTTAATCTGTATCTTGATATGAATATTAATTCATCTGTATCTATATATAAATGGATTCTCATTAATAGGCGTGATGACAAATTTTTAAATTCCTTTCTATGTTATAAGTAAACGTTTATTTTATGCGAAAATGTATTAAGTTAATGCGATTTTTTTGTCAAATTATTGCATTTTTCTATATCTATTTTGAATCCGGCGCGAAAACGCTTGTCAGTGTCATGGCGTCGCTTGTGAAGTCACTTCTAAGTAAATAAGACGCAAGTATGCTGGGCTCGTTAAACAATTAAGTTTTATTAAATATCAATTCGAAAGTGGTGAGGGGTCCCCCAGAGTGAGAACAAATCCTTAAAAACACCTGATTAGTTATTTGTGTACATTTCTCACAGTAAAATAATACGAAACAAGTGGCATAAAATTGCAAGGCGAGATTGAAAAACAATATTGCCCGGTGCTCACCTTTATTTTTGTGACGATCACTTTGATGTAGATGCAAAAGCATGGTTTTCTAGATTCTAGTATAGTATACAACACTCATATATAGTAATAATATTTTGTACGAGTTTCAATGTAAAAATGTAAACAAATTATTTATTGTTATATTACGTATTTTATTCAAATTTCAGTTGGTACCAAATGATATGGATAATTATAGGGAATATCATTTGAAGGGATGGGTGTCACAAAGTCTTATGAAACACCGGTGTATGCCCACAAAATTTAACTGTCATCCAGATAGAAGAAAACGAACATCATTTACATATGTAAAGAAAGACCGTATAGTATAATAATTTTAATTATATTATATTATATATTTACATGGAAGTTTTAACATTTTTAAAGTCTGCTGAACTGAAATCTTTATTTGAGGCCAAATACTCTCCCGGTATTATTATGTCGATACTTGGTAAATAAGCGCTTTTTGCCTTAGTAAATCCTTGTTCTATGACTCGTATTATTCAATATTCGATTTTAATAACATTTACACTCAAACAATACTTGATATAATAAATACACAGATAGTCGTAGTGAAAGTTAACAATACGAAATGTGACATTCGTGAATGTTGTTTATACTTCGATTTAGAAGTGACGTCATACGCTTTGATTGGTGTTCAAGACATCATGGCGGATTGCCTTATTTTGCAGTTTTATTTTATAAAAATAAATATTAATCACACTCTTAATAAAGAAAAAATTTACTTTTTATATGAAACTAATATTTTTCCGGATATACTACGCGTGCTTTATTTTTGTAAAAAACTACTTACTCCCGACGTTTCGGTTACTTTTCAGCAATCGTGATCACGGGCAAACGAGAGCAATTTATATTCCAAGTTTCAAGTTTAAATGAGTAAATATTGTATTTCAGCGATTTTTTATTACTGTCATCATGCCTATTGCGATCTCTTGTATAAATGCTTGTAATTAATAAAAAAACGAGGCGTGATAATGCTTTCATAAAAAGTATTACTATTCTACTCAAAAAGCTTTTAAAGGTTTTGTTTGGATGTACGAGATGGTTCGTCAAATTAATAAATAAAAAAAAAAATATGTTTTAAATATAAAGTAATACTTTTATTTATAATTATAATTTGCATACTACAAACTTTCTTATAAAAATTGAACATTTTTAAATTGAAACCTTTTTTAGTATAAGAGAGTTTAAAGACTGGATCAATACATTAGTATCAAATGTCCAGCCACATTGAATGGAATTGGCATAACTGAATGAATGGTTAAACCATTATCTCTATTATATAGTTCCTTTGTCACTAATGAAATAGTTCAGCCGACTTGACAACGGAGATTTACTTTTATAATATGGGGTTTTCCAATAGGGACGCTTGAACTTTGACAGCTGATTGCGGCCATGTTGTTTGAGTGACAGCTGTCAAATGCAGTGTGTTATATTCATTCCGTCCTCCCAAACCACCATGGCAGGTTACAGTGTCGAGCAGCACGTGCAAATCATAAAATTGTTTTATGAAAATGGGTCTTCAGTTCGAGCAACGTTCCGCGCACTTCGCCCGTTTTACGGTCGCGATGATCGTCCTGCCGAGTCGACTATCCGTCGATTGGTGGACAAATTCGAGTCAACCGGGTCAGTTAACAATCAGCCGGTTCCCGTGGGTCAACATAACGCGAGATCTGCCGAGAATATCGCCGCTGTGCGCGACAGTGTCCTCGAAAACCCGCGGCAGTCAATTCCGCGTCGCGCACAGGAACTCGGCCTTTCGCAGACGACAACTTGGCGAATTTTGCGTTGTGACTTGAGCCTGCACCCGTACAAGATCCAGCTGACCCAAGAGCTCAAGGTTAATGACCATAGACAGCGCCGTGTGTTCGCTGACTGGGCATTAGAGCAGTTGGAAGTTGACGCCAATTTTGGCAAAAAAATCATCTTCAGCGACGAGGCGCATTTTTGGATGAATGGCTATGTCAACAAGCAAAATTGCCGTATTTGGGACGAGACCAATCCACACGAGGTTCACCAAGTGGCAATGCACCCGCAGAAAGTGACTGTTTGGTGCGGATTTTGGGCCGGAGGCGTGATTGGTCCGTATTTTTTCGAAAACGATAATGGTGTGGCCGTCACCGTCAATGGTGAGCGATACCGGTCGATGATAACCAACTTCTTTTGGCCTGAAATCGAGAATATGGATCTGGACAACATGTGGTTTCAACAGGACGGCGCTACGTGCCACACAGCACACGCTACGATGGAAGAAAAGAAAGATCAAGCGCCCTTAATGGAAAACCCTATACATTAAAATTATTGGGAGCTATATGTACAAACACATACCGTATGGATACATATACCGTATACTTATATAAATTTTATTCAAATGAAGTAATTGTATCACGCATTCAATAAAGAAATTTTGTATATGCATTGATAAACACTATTATTTACGCATATACCTACACAACTACTTGTACCGCTTTTTTATGCGACGATACTTCTCAGCATTCCATGAATTGACCGTGCGGATGACAAGTCCATCGCGTTGCAAGGAGAGGAGCTTTAATAGTACCTGGGACTTGCGACCCTGGTGTAGGTTTAAGGCGCATCTATCTAACGCGCATTAAATGCTCACGTACATCGTCCAAGCTCCGTTCTCTACTTAAGCAAGTTTGAAACGAACCTATTAGGGCTGCTTTCGAAGTACGTTCTAAGAATGAATTGACGTTAGTTCTGGACAGGTCCAATTCTTTTAGTAGTTGTAGAGAGATTTAGCTGTTATACCTCTCGCTCTCACTTGTACTGCGTACAAATTTACGACGGATCTATTCTTAGTGGGTTCGTTAGTGAGCTCGTAATACTTATTGACCTTGATGCTATGGCATCCATGGCAGACCATGGTCATGTTTGTTTCCTAAGGAACCATAAACTCTCACCTCGTCTGCCCGTGATCACGGTTGCTGCAAAGTAACCGAAACGTCGGGATTATGTAGTTTTTAAATAATAAAAATCCGCGTAGTAAATCCGAATAATACTAGTTTCATTTAAATGAATACTCGCGAAAATCTTAGATCTCATTACCATAAACTCTATTAAAACTATGCGCTTTAAAATTGGCAAATACAGAAATGTTTGGTTATGGACATCACACAAATATCCTTCGGGACTTTGTATTGTTTATCATAAGTATCATCATTATAGTTCAATCCAGATTTCTATACATTAATAGATCGGATAGGAATCTGACATATTTATTATCACATACACGAAGTCGGAATAGTAATAGTGAAAGCAGAAAAATTCGATAGAAAAGCTATAGTTTCTTTAACCTTGACTGAAATATATATGTACGTGTGGGTATGATTTAGACGTAAAAGACTATTTGATGCGCAAATTCTTAAATTACAGACGAATTGATTGCATTCATAAATGTCTGGATGGTATACACAGTAGACTACGGGTACTAATATGAAA
This sequence comes from Danaus plexippus, assembly GCF_018135715.1. Classification (NCBI taxonomy): domain Eukaryota; kingdom Metazoa; phylum Arthropoda; class Insecta; order Lepidoptera; family Nymphalidae; genus Danaus; species Danaus plexippus. The sequence goes on along the minus strand of NC_083548.1, from coordinate 3,850,292 downwards.
AAACAGCCTTGATTTACGAATTTTCAGAATAAGAAGAGCATTATATGATTAAATTCGAAATTGTATTATATCGTATATAGATACGAAATAAGCAAAATATAATGTTCATAAGTAAAGACATATTCATGGTAAAATTGTGTTGAGTTTTTGAGTTACAGAAGAAAAATACATAGTTTGTAACTTTTAAGTGATATAATTAAATGAACAATGTACTCGCGTTGTTCGAAATATTATTAATTAACAGTACGGCTTAATAAATTTCATACAAACTTTCTAACCACTTTCCAAGCATTGCCAGTAAAAGGCTAAAACTGTGAGACTTCAATCTAATCTTACAAAATTGACATAACCGAGAAGTTTTTGGAATCAAAAACCAAAATCTACCGTTGAAATTTGTCCAATTTGTCCAAAAGTTTGTATATCCAAAACGTTAATCATAGTAGAGGACTTGACATGTGCCTACAATATATCATTTGTTCTGTATCAATAATTAATACAAATGGGATAAGCATATTACATAAAACACTTATTTAAAAGTATATGCAAAGTACACATCTCGTTCAATGTATTCTAAGTTCAGGTGTACAATATAAAGTAATATTCATTTTGTTTTAGTTTATTGACCAAACAACTTTATTAAATAGATTGCCGTCAAATAAATATAATTTTAAATGTCATTCAGGGGAAGCAAGTTTGTTTACAAAGAAAATATTATTTTCATTAATTTCTCATCAATTTCTTAACTCTTATTTGTTATTAGAGTATGAAGGAGCAAAATTAGGTCAGCTGTCAGTAAATATTGCTAATAGCGAATAAAAATACGACATAAATATTTAAGTAATTAATGAAAAATGTATAAAACATTCACCATAGGGAATGAAAGGCTTTAATTTATGCTGTATAATTAGTTGAGTCAATTATAATTAATTAGAAGTGTCGTTAATTACCCGTACAGTAATTAATATTGTTGGACAAAAGTCATTTATAACGTTTCCATTCTTGTCATCGCTTCTGTTTCAACGGATGTTTCATAAAACTCAAATAAAGAATTTTTTATTTTGAAACAAAATGGTCCACCCAGATACATAAAATTTATGAAAGTATAAGGCTTAAATATAAGGCGAACAAAATCTTATTTAGAATACAAACCAACATCAAATACAAATTTAATGTACAAATGAAAAGTATGAGTAGAATTAAACCATCTCTGAGAAAATTATTCTAAGATGAACTTGCTAGTTTTACGAATAGTATGATAAGTAGTTTGACCTCAGCATACAGATTTTTGTTCTCGTCCGCGACTCACTCATTTGTTGATTATACAACATAAAAGTCATTGATTCTTGACATGATAGAAGTAAGTTATTTATTTCTTACACTATTCACAAACGTAAAAATGTTAATAATTTTCCATGGTTACAGTAAGCAAACCTTTAATATAGTAATATGCATGTAACATAAATATTCGAAACATTTAAGTTACATTTAGTTTTCGTTTTTTTTTATATAAATTTGTCGTTTAATAAATATAGTAAGTAAATTCACGAAGGTTGCCCGCCTTCATCAGAGACCTGAATATTTTTTTTGAGTAATTTTAAAAGCAGGTAAGATAAACTACAGGATTCTTATTCTTTGTAATTGAATCAGTTGATATTACTAAAACTTTTTAAAACATTTCCTATCCTAATTTCCTTTCCAGATTACTTTTCATTGGCAACAATTGTAATTCGATAGACAGATTGGTTTTTATCAGAAGACCAGCATTATCTTTGATCAAAATTCAAGTGTCAAATGGATCAATGTCTTGAGTTTTATTTTATATCATTGTCTTAAATAAAAATATACTCATTCATTCCTTTTACATATTCATTTATATTATTCATTCATTCATTCATTCATATTCATTATAACAGTTGTGTATTTGTATGAAATATTAACAGTTGCTAATTGTTTGGTTTATAAATTGAGGATTGTGCATTGTAATTGAAAATTTCAATCCCAAACGACTGCCCAAATAACAGAGCTCAATCACAGGGTGACAAAATTTTTCAAACCATCTAAATAATTACTAAAACCATCTAATGTTACGGTGATTATTTTTTTTGTGGATTGAACTACCTGGTCGTTACAGGACTGTTATGAGCAGATATATTAATTACAGTTATTACTTACATAGACAAAAAATATTAAAAATCAAGTTCACCCAACCCAGTACGTGATTGTGAAGCTAGAATCAAAATGAAAAGATTATTTAGTTTTTTTCATAAATATGAATTCGTCAAGTATACGACATACATATAATTCCTTTGCCTTTTGTGATAAATTTAATTTTGAAATGGTGTTCATAGTTGGTTTCAATAGAAAAATTTTCTTGTTTAAATATTTTCAAACAGCAAAACTTGCACCCTTCAAATGGACCATTACAAATAATCTTTTGTATTATTGTATCTAATGTAAAGTGTACTCCTTATATCCTTAAGTGTGTACATGTTCTTCCTGCAAAAACAATGCTGGCAACTCATCTGCGATTCCATTTATGTTGCCAACGTTCATGGACGGCGATAATCATTTAGCAGCGAACCAGACGTATTTTTGTTTATGGCCTTACTGCCTTTAAAAAAATCTATTATTATCTTTAAATATCACACTGTAAAATCAACATATTAGCATAATAAAAATTATAAATCCTGCAGCTATTAAATCTTAACATAATCTTGTCCTATAGTGTCTTTATTTACATCTATTAAATTTTATGATTAAGTCCATATTAGCGACGGAAAATATATAAAATACGAGTGAGTTACGTAAAAGTGTTCTGAAGGTTTCTTTCTATATGTTTAGCTCAATAAACACTGAATGGTATCCATAGAATTTCTGTAAATGAGAAAGATGCCTTGATCACAGTCATATTATAAGAAAAAATATTGTACGAAAAAATAAAATAAGACAAAAGTTATGCTATGATTTATTATTTTCCCTTAAGATCGATCTTAATTCCTTTTAACAATGTTGGTTTTTGAACTAACTATACTAAAATAAGGACCAATTTACCCTCAAAAAATGATTTTAATACTATTCGTGTTTAAGATAACAGTCCTCTATGACGTCGTAAAATTACAAATTACAGACAATAAATCAACATGTTTGTGCACATGACACGTGTTAGCTATAACAGATTATTTGTTTCATATTTTCATCAAGGGTAAAAATATATTAAGTGAAAAGAGGCGTATCGCTTGAAGCGTCCATAGATACTTTTCCAATTTTTATGAATAGTGTTGGGAGTCTGTTGAAACGTACTGGTATATTTTATATCCTTTCTGCTGAATGTATTCTATATTCAGAAATATGAAATACTATTGAAATGAAACCTACTATCTGACCGTGAATTTTTCGCAGCTGAATCACAAATATTTCATTGAGATTGTACAAACCGTTACTTTTTAGAATTGATAGTTTTTTTTTTTATCCCAAAGTCGCTTTATAAATAAAGACAACATTATTCTACAACACAATAGACGAATAATGTTGTCTTTATTTATAAAAATTCAGAACTTATTTACAAACCAGTAAAGTGTGTTCGCAATACAATTGATGTGTTTATATTATAAAAGATTTTGTTCTATAAGAAATGATATTTAATTAGGGAAGTGTGTTTTAGTCTACCTTAAAAAGGTCTAAATTAGTATTAATTTTTATGTGTGACTGAGGCCACCCAGGATAAGTATACCGTCCTCTTTGTCATGAAAGTGGGTGCTATCGCTGCGGTTTTTTCGTTTCTCGTAACATTCCCGCCTTTTTGTAAAAATTCAAATAGTTTAATTATTAACAATTTTATTAAACAATAAAAATTTACCAATATATCTTAGTTTTGAGACGAACTTTTATTTTTAATTAAAATCAAGTGCTTAATGGTACTGGATGATTTCTTTCACAAGATGAGAAATAAACACGGCACGTGTTAAAGAGTATTAATATATTAAAATTTTCTTAGTATCATTTATAGACCTAATCTTCAGCCGTCAAATCATAATGAAATTTATACCTGAAACCCGATTTATAAGAAATTACGGCGTGTTCTCGTTTATAAATAATAATTTATGTTAAGCTTCTAATAGCGTTTGTGAAAAAAAATTATTACACAAGCAAAATATTGTACCTATTTCTTTTGTAAATAAAATGGTATTATGGATGGTAGCTAAAATATATTTTTTGAATTTCGAACATCTAACAGTTGTTTTGAAAAATATTTTTTTAATTAGATAAAAGGCAAGGATTATTTTCGAAATTTGACAAGTATGTAAATTTGATTGTTAGGATACTGTTTTGACGCCATAAGTTATATATACATACATATATACATGTTTTGAGTTCAAAATGAAATTATAAATGTGGGTGCGCAGTCCCTTAGATAAGTTTGCATCGTCGTTCTACTTAAGGAGCATTTTCGACTTTTCATTCTAAACCTACTCTGATATTATTATGTGTGAATATTTACGAATGAAAAACTGGAATCGCTTCCATTGTGACTATGCAAACTTATTTTAAGGTTCCAAGTTATCATTGTAGACTCACACTGGATGCTTGTTAATAGGTACATAGGCACATAAGACTATTCTAACCCACCTTTGGTGTAATTCAAAAACTAAAAAATACTAATTAGTAGAATGTTTTAAGTTATAAGCTTGTAAATGAAAATGTATAATATCGTTTTTCGAATCTATATTAAAATAATATGTTTGCAATATTCTCATTTCCTGAAGATAAATTATATATATTTATTTAAATACATCAATTTATTACCTCACTTAAAAATATTGGGGAGTTGCAATATTTATAAAAATAATTTAATAATTTAATGACTTAATTAGGATACACAACGGTACAAAATCGTGAAACAATATTAATAAACGATTATATTTAAACAAACTCCTCCCAAACAGAACTCTGTTAACCCAGTTAATACAAACAAGTGAATGTCAACCTTGAGTTGTAAATCGAATCAATCCATCGTTTGTTTTGTGATGTCTAATAAAGATATTATTTTTCCTGTAGATAGCTTGTATTGTAACTAAAATTTTATTAAAGTAAAATAAACAATTTTATATGAGCTACGTATGTAGGCGAAATGTGAGATGTTGCTCTACTGCTCGCAATTCTAACTAAATGGACAAAATGAAACAAAATTTAAGAACTTGGTTTAATCGTCTATCACCTAAATTACATCTTATTTGTAGAGTAGAATAGAATAGAATATGCTCCCTTGTATAGGGCATATTAAAGATAATCACCTATAATAATGTTTGGCAGTTAAATTGAGTTTCTTTATTTATCTTTCCTATATTGTAAACATGAGGGTCAATACAATAATTTACAGCGTAGATCTTTGGCAGATAAACATTTATTTTATATCAACAATGAGGTTAAAAAAATATAAAGTCTTATAACTATTCCATTATTGGTAATTGAATAAATAAAAGGCGGTTAAAGAACACTCAGGACTGAAATTTGAGAATTATGTTTTTAATAACTTAGTTTTCGAATCGACTCTGAAACATACCTATTTAAGGACGATTTTGTGTGCACTTAAAATACCAGGTACAGTGTAACTTTGTAAGTTATATTCAAACATTACAAAGCCAATAAATATTATAAAATAAAATAGTAATCATAGCAAACTTAGGAACAGATGTTTTAAGAACTGTTTATTTATTTTTCTGTCACAGATCGTTATGAAACAAAATTATAAAATGAGGTTTGTGTGTATTATTTATTTTATAATTGGCGTCCGAAATTGTTTCTCCCGAAAACAGAGTTTTATATTACGTTTGTACAAAATAAAATGGCGGCAAGCTTTTAAAATTTATTATACAAAATGTTGTTAATATTTTTTATAGAAACTTGGTAAATGAAAAAGAAACAAATAACTGCATTTGAATTTCGCTCTGTAGTTAGTTGAGATTCTAATGTAAATATTTAAAAATTATGTACAAAATTATGTAATTAAACTATTATATATATTAAATGGAAAATATGTTATGGAAATTATAAAAACAACTTTATGGATACAATAGTTGCTATGAGTACAATCTTACTATCAATTCATAATAGATTTGAATTTACTTAAGAGCTTTGATTAAGTACAGTATCAAATAACATAATTATTATCGTAATTAATGGTAAACAAATATTTTCCTATAACTGCCGCCTATTCATTTCGATACTATTGAAAGATAACTTACATATTAATACCCTATAATACATTATCGACGATTGAGACATACAGAGGTCCTAATGAATAGGTGTATTTATATTATATAGTTCAAAGTATACAAATTGGTATAAGCACACAGATTCTTTGAGGAAAAGAGAAGAAAAAGAAAGGAAATGAAACGAAAAAATGTAAGGCTAAAATTTACAATTAATAAAAGACGTACACTTAAAGTGAAAATTTATTTATTTAGTGAGTTATAATTTCAACACAAGGGTAAAATACAGGATGAGTGCGTATATTAAAGCCAATAGGACTATATAATTTTTCTGAACAAAGCTTGTTGAATGAAGTCACATTCTGACACAAAACCCGTCCCTCTTATGTATATTAGTTATTGCGTTCAAACGTTATTTAATAAATTTTAATATCTTTTGTAGGCTTCTACAGAAATTGAGTATAGATTATTTAATACATGGTTTTATATGATATACGATTCTTGTGTTAGTTGCTGCTTCCTGTCTGATCGTCTTGTTTTTATACACATAATACATGTTCAATAGCACGGGTTAGTTATTTGTCCCACACATTGATCATGATTAAAAATATATTGTTCAAGTCGTTAACGACGTGGTTTCTATAAAAAGAACCTTTCTTAATGCTATGACGGTTGGTCTTGACGTAACTCAATTTATTTTTCTGTTATGTAGCTTCTGATTGATTTTTTTATTTAGAAAACAAAATAGCCATTGTGATTCTGAACAGTAATGTCTCTATATAAAGCTGACAAGGCTTAATAAACAATAATTTTTAAAGAAATGTTGTAAAGTTTTAAATATAACAATTCATAAGCAATCCAGTTTCTGCAACAACATTTAATTGAAAATATATCGTTTAACAATAACTATAGAATAATGTAGATGAAGCAACTAAATTTAATGTATATTTATAATGTGTGTGGGAACAACAGCTTCGTAAAGATGTGAGTTTTTACGCTTATTATGTATATATATGATTGACTGACATTAATATTACAATTATTATCAGAATAGGTTTTCGACTAAAAATTATACGGGAGACATATACGTACATATTAAATGAAGCACAAGTGACATTAAAAAAACTCGTTGATAAAATAAAAAAAAAAAACATTAAGCCTCGTAAATTAATTATTCTTCCTTATTTTCTAACTTAACTCGTGTTAAAAACGTGATGTCTAAATCTTTTAAATATTTAAAAAAAAATAATCTTAAACTGCTAACAGTTATTCTGTAACCAAAATTAATTTATGATTTATAAAAACACTGATCGTATTTAAATAAATGTTGCAGAACATTTTAATGATAATTTTGGCCTTTCAATGTAATTTTATTATTATTGATGTTAATTTGTTCCTTCTACATATTCAAACAGGTCAACAGCACACTTGTAACTAAACAATGAGTCCTTACGCTTTGTAAGGAACTCTAATATTAGCTTGTAGTAAATTATTTAATTTGCTACAAGATAATGTAAGGGTTACGACTTTTAAAGTATGTCTAAAGGTAACGGGGTTAACATAATATGGCGAGTACCGGACAAATAACTAACTCAAATTGGTAGTAACGTTTTAAGCCGTTCATTTCATCGAAGTGTTTCTCAAGTGAGAATAGAATAAGATTAATAAAATATTATTTTTGACCTACCGGTAATAAGTCGGAAATTAAAAGACGAGAGACGATATGCTTCTCAACGTGGCGCTTCTCGCTGTCTGCTATTTTACAATGTTTTTTTAAGATCATCCGTCGAAGCAAATTAACCTAAATTTATAATTACATTAAGTTTGTCTTTTGAAGTTAATATTTATATCAAATAAAAGATTAAACGACAATGGGATAGTCTTGTATAAGCAATAGATTATTAGTGATTTTCAGTTGCCATATGGGTGATATACTTCAGATTGTAGGATCGAATCCTGCTAGTTTCGATGAATTTTTAATTCTATGTTTTCTAATTTAAATGTTAATTAAAGTATTAGGTCAACATTATTTTAATATAAACATAATAACACGAATTGCTATTGTTTTTTAAGCAGTAAACATTTTTGTAAACTCATTTGAAAACGATGAAACGAAAAATCATTTAATACCCGTATAAATATATTCAGTGTCAGATCTATGAAGTCATAAATATATCATTAAAATATTGACCTGATTTGCAGAAGGTTTTTCTATATTCAATTGTTCTTCCTCCTGTAACTACTTTACGATATTACCCTTATCCATCCAAATGCCATATACTTCTATAAGACTGTTCAATATTTCTTTACAATAACTCTTTTTAGACATGAGTGCGAGATCCTTGTCTGGACTAGCATCTCATTGAGAGATGAGCTCTATTGCTCTTAATTTAAAAAAAAAAGAAATAAACTTTGAACAAATTTTGTTAGATTCATAATAGATTTCAATTAATATAACTTTACAAAACGTTTATTTATAGAGACTTTCACTGTGGAGTATCTTGACGGTAGAATTATATACTGACCAACTTCCATATAGGATATACGTATACATCAAGTCTCCGAATTTATTTAGCCGTAAAAGTAAGCTGCAATTTCCTTTTATAAGACACAACACGACAAAATGATTTTCTTTAAGACTTTTATATTCATATGTTGTATGTTTAACTTTTATAAAATTTATCAACAACCACTTTTTTTTTCCTCTACTTCATATCGGTACACTTTAATGATTTAAAGGATTGTTAATTATGTCTTTGATTCTTTAATTTTATACGAAAAAGTGTATTGATTCAAAAATCATCTTTATTTAAACATTTTTTTTTGTCGATTATATTTGTAACAATGAGAAAGCGAAGGGTTGTTTTTTATTCAATCACACCAAGTAATGTTGTTTGTTGATTGTTATGGATTTGTCGACATGGTTGCTTGCTAAAGTTAAATTTTTAAGTTAATTACATATCGCTTTACTTTTAAGTAGGGTTTGTTTCCCGTAAAGTGTTGTAACAAAATTTATGCATATTAATACATTCGTACGTACACTGTTCTAAACGGACATAGCTGCGATTAACATGGTAGCTCATTTATGACAAACTTATCGATTTTAAGGAAATGTCTTGTGAGTTGGACCTTGAACAATATGTACCTAGGGACTACTTTGCTGTAATTCATAGCTACATGCATATCTACTGTCCCATTGGAGAGTTGTAGAATTAGACAGAGGAAAACGACTGTGGATTGGAACATCGGCGAATTGCAAATGCGATTAAAGTGTTCTCAATTCTCGAAATAAATATCCCTGTAAACTAAAAGTTGTAACAAGCAGGTATAAGTGATAATGAAGCCTTCTGAAGTTAAAGCTAACTGTACCCGTGGTGTAATTTGGAATTAAAAATTTAAGATGAGATCCATGGCCAACTTGTTCCAACTAATCGAGAACTTCTACAACCAGCTTTTAATTAAATTTTTAATTCTTCCATTCAATTCACGCTCAATAAAAACGTTTAAATCGCCAGTATCTTATACTAACCGCAAAAAATAAATGAATTAATATTAAAAACGAGACTGTCATAAATAAACTACAAAAATGTCAACTTATTACGATAAATAGAACCAATGTTCCCGAACATACCGTTTTCCAACGCTATTAAGTATTGCTTGCTGCAAAAGTAACAAAATATGAAGGAGGAACATTCGGACAGATACTAAACATGCCAATATCATCAAGATATAGGTTTGAATTTTTACTGTAATTTTTTAGGATGGTTTACAAGTTTTCATTTTACTGTAAACAGCCGCAAATCATTAGAATAATAAATAGTTTTTAATATATTTAGAGTGTTTAAATTAAATTATTTAAAATACTCTCTAATCATTCAGTATTTTCATAGAGGATTAAATTAAATATTTTTAATTGTATGAAATCTTTACTTTCAAAAACCAAACCGCTCAAACAAGATTGACATTTGGAGTACCATGTTAAGAAATCTGCCATATTTGTTTTAGAATAACGTCTAGTAAGCATAGCGACAAGCTTGGGCTACGAAATAGTTTGTGACGTATTACTATTACGAAACTGTAGCAAATTTATATGCACAAATATATAATATATATATATATATATATATATATTATATACATAGTAATAGACATTATTTCTTTGTTGATACTTAATAAACAAAATAATAGTATAATTTTAAATGTTAATTTATCATGTATTAAGTATACATAATATCATCGTTGGATAGTCGTGCTTAACGACCTGGGTCATTTTTATATTCGAGGGTGAGGAATGGCAGCTAAATCGTTTAGTCAAAGAGTCGAGGGTGACGTTGATTATACTCGTAAAATTCCACTCAGTATCCAACATATTCTATTTGAATAAATAGAAGTAATTTGACACGCAAACAAATACGGTTCTATAAAACAACTTTAATGTCTTCAGTTTCGTAGCTAAATAATATATGCCATTAAATTCAAATGCCAATCGTCAAACGAATGATAATTAGCATTTGAGATGATACAATAACAAAAATTTTTGTAACAATATCAACCCTGAAAGCTTTCATTCTGTTAGTGAAAGATAAGCAAGTTAAAAAAAGTAAAAAGTAAAAGTAAAAGCAAAAATGATATAATCAAAGAGTGCGGTTTAATTAAATTTAAACTGCCTGATCGTATTGTACAGTTTGATCATAATTTAAAATTTAGGTTTACCAATTAAGAGAACTTAATGAAAATTTATAGTGGATTCACGTCAAACAATAGGTATGGTCTATAAATTTGTTTTAAGAAACTACATAGCCCACACACCGGCCTGGTTTTTGGAATAAAAGCAAAATTATCATTCAACTCTCACAAACATCTCAGAGTTTAAGCCGACATCTTGAGACACATGGTGGCACATTAACATCTTTAATTATCTTAGAATCATATACACATTTGAACCACGAGCATCAGATAATTTAATTGTATGCCTTACGTCTGATTTCTAATTAAAGATAGTTTGTTTTTATTAATATAATTAATAACCACTGTTTTAAAATTAAATTTTCATTTAAAAATTTTCAAATAAAATTTATTTTTTTATTTTAAAAATAATTTAATTTGCCGGGTTTTTTTTAATATGACATCCGTATCTTTTAAAAGATATAGCAAAAAATACTTTAGCTTTAAGACGCAATAGACTTCGATATCAGATTACGAATTACTTATAAACTGTAAAAGTATCGGTGTACAGTTTAACAATGTAACCAAATACTAGGCCTGCCCTAAAATGTAAATAGTAAATTAAGTTCATAGTTTTAGTGGTTTGACTTATACTACAATACATATATTTAGTTAACAAACTCACAAGTATTATGGAACAGGATATTTAGAAAATTAATCAATGTAAATAATGGCGGCAACAATATAATTTTTATTATTTTAATATAACTTTAACTTAAGTAAATAAGAGCTATTAGATTTCAACCCGTTTTATCTTTCAAACGCTATTGTTACTTGAGATATTGTTAACGAGTTTATAATTGAAAATTACCCAGACTTGATTATTGAATTTTAATGAAATACATTTCATTTGTAATCAAAAATCAAAATATTATACAAATCACATTTAAAATTAATTTTTTAGAAGAAGCAATATTCCCCATCTTCAGACTACATAAAACATTTGAGACGAAACCTCTCAGCATTCCATGGATTCACCGTGCCAGGTCCATCGCGTTCAGGTCCAACAGGGAGAGGAGCCATAACAGTGCCTGGGACTGGGACCCAGGTGTAGGTTAATAGGGCGTTAAACGCTCCACTGTCAAAGCTCCTCTCTCTACCTAACTGAATTTGAATTGAATCTACTAGAGCTGCCTTCAACGCACCTTTCAAGAATGAACTGATGTTAATTCTTGACAGGCCAAGTATTTTTGCAGGTTGTAGTGTTATTTGGCTGTTATAACTCTCGCTCCTACTTCTACCGCGTACAAATTTACAACGAACCTATTCTTAGTGAGTTTGTTAATGAGCTGGTAATACTTGTTGACCTTAATGGTATGGTCTTTTGAGGATGATTAATGGTTTCCCAAGGAATAGTGAGCTCTATTATCATAACACGCTTTAATATTCCCGAATAAAAAAATATGTCCGGTCTGGACGCCGTCGCACAGATATCCTCTGGGATTTTATATTGCTTCTCATACGTATACATCATTATAGTCCAATCCAAAGCCGCTTTAATGATAGAGTAAGTTTTGAGCCCTAGTGCCTTCTCTAACAAAAACCTATAGACCGCTGGTTAGTGGTTATTTCCGTTTGCGCTCTTCCTACCGAAAGGTTATTCTTTCAATAGCTTCACGTATGATTTCTAAAACCCTATCGTGACGACGCGAGTATTGACCGCTCTCCAGGAGTACCCTACATCCCACCAGGAAATGCTTAGCAGTTCCAACTACTTCCCCGCAGATGTAGCAAGTTTTTTGGGTACCTTTATCTTATCTTACTAAATAACTTTTATCTGGGAGAGTCATTTGGAAAGCATTGAGATAAAATTTTAGCAGTGCTGGCGACCAATCATGAATTAAAGTGCGCCATTTTAATGCAAATGGGATGCAAAAATCCCCTATGTGTAGCCACTCGTTCCTAAGCTCATTCCATAAATGTTATATTTAGAAATCTCGTCTTGCGGAATGAAGGTCTTTAATATATCCATATCTGTGCCCTTCCCACTTAATCCTAACCCTAATCTGTTACTTTGTGCCCCTATCATAAACTGTATATGGAATTGAAGTCCTGATTCTAGCTTTAGGGCAATTTTGTATTTTCGGAGATATGGAACGACGTCATCATTTGATTTCTCTAGGATATGTCTCTTGAAACTCATAGTATTGGAATTTTATATTGCATTTTTGGTTGAGTTTTACGACTAAAAAAATAAATGTAAAAAATATTAAAACAACTTTGTTATTTTATTCGTAAATTTCGAACAGGTTTAAGTTAATATGTGAGATACAAAAGTAATCAACCTCAACTCACATTTTGAAGTACAACTAATATTTATTATTGTTTGCATTAATAAGAGAAAATAACAAAGTTATGGGCCATTCCATTTTTACCTTTCTAAGTAAATTTTCCTTCCTTTACGTCATACCATGTGTAGGGGCATCATTACCTTACTGATCCTTGGCTGGAACGTAAAATCGTCGTCGCGTGGTATAAAAGAAATACTTATTCTGCTCAAAATTATTTCATATTAAAAGACAAATGATTGTCTAAATGTCATATTTATTTATATTTTTAATTCAAAACAAATTTTACTCTTCTCATCTCCATCACATATCAATAAAATAAATTAGTTAAGTGTATATTTTTAGGAGGGGTTGGCTTTAGCTTAAACATTTTAAATTATAAAAATAAACGCTTATTTTTAATATTTTTATTCAAATAATAACATCTTCACAAAATTTATCTATCAATATTTTCTTTAAACAAGCAACACTATTTGCGCTTCCTTATTTGCACTTTCAATATGTATAGTACTGTTTGAAGTGATTTAAAACCAGTGATTTAGTCAAAATAATATAAATAAATTAAGAAGATTACACAGGATATTTTTATAATTATGAATATATTAATGTTTTTTTTTTATCAAACACCGAAATATAATACCAACTACAAATATTGAAATAGAAATAAAATTATCTCTATAAAACAAACTAATTCAAAAAGTTGTCAATTTAGCACTAATATACTTTATATAAATCCATTTCTTCTGTTGAGTATTTTATCAGAGAAAAAACAATATTTAAAACCGGATGAAAAAAATACAATTTCGTTAAAAGTCTTGCTGTATCAAGGAGATTGTTTTACAACGTTTTAAAATTCTAATTATTCTTCTATGTAATGCTAAATCTCATTTAATCCTGAAATAAGAAGTTAAAATAAAAGTAACTTTATAACAAGGACTTTTAATTCCTCAGTAATAATTCCTAAAAGCAAAGGATTACTTAAAAAAAATAATTTCGCATTTGTATTAAACATAATTATTAAGTATAAAATTTATACAAATTTCATTAAAACCGATTAATTTTAAATACACGAATCTTGAATTTTATTTATAAATAATATACAATAAATGTAAAATGATGCACGAATCGGTCATTACTAATACATTATAGTTATATAAATTAATTAAAATCAATATTGTGTAAAAATTGCTATCCATTCATCTTTTATATTTTGGTTACAAAGTTGTGACAATATATTAAAAACTTTAGCTTTACTAATAGGTGCCAATGACAAGATATACATACTCTTGCAATAAATATTGTTTTAAAATTAGCATTTTATTAACTTATTATTTATTACTATTGCAGTGTGTTACATCCTTTAATAAAAAATCATTATTAAAATATAAATATAAAGCTTTTTGAAAAGGCTACCATTGGCTGCAACAAAGACTTTCTATGAAAAAATTATTCACTGTCACTCGTATTGATATAATATAACTACAAATTATTATAGAGTTTAGAGCAAGCTGTACTCTCTACAACTAATAAATCGCAATGCAGAGGATTAAAATCAGGTTTAGATGATAGCCAGTCTTCCGTCCTGAGAAAGTCCATAACGTTCTTTCTAACCATCATTATGTGGATAGAAGAAGAAGGGACCATTCTTTATTATTAAACATGGTTTCGTTAAGGTACTTTTTATCCTTTTCAAATAATGTTAAATATGTGCCAATATTTATATAGCTTATTCACAAATGTGTGGGTTACTCCCACCTACATAGAAAAACCATCGATGAAGTCTAATAATAACGGCGTTGTATTATCCTGACTAAATGAAAAGTTTCTATAGAGCTTTTAGCTTGAATACAGCGATTTAGTTCGTTAAAATATTACTCAATTGTAAACATTTTCTCATCCGTAAACAGTTTTTTTCTTGACCTCTCTTCGCGTTTAAGTAATTGATTTAGTAGAACGGGATAGTTAATTTACCATACTTTTTACCATACTTTTCTCTATTAAATTATCACCTAAGAAATTACCAGTATGTCTCTTATGAGCTCCATGTTCAAAATACCAACATGTTACTCCCAAGATAAAAACATTTGCTTTCTTACAGGATTTATTTAAAAAAATTCCTGCCGCTTTAGAATATATTGAACAATCATATAACATGAGGAATTCCAAATATAAAAATGTTCTAACAAATATATGTGGCCAGAGTTAGTATACAGAATAAACTATACAATAAGAAACAATTTTATTTAGTATTTATATTAGTTTTTATAGCCTTATAAAAAAAAATATAGTAAACACAGATTGTAGTACATTCCTACATTATACCCACACCCATACATACCACATACCTAACATATCTAACTAAATACTCAATTGATAAATTAAATAACGTTATAACATTTATTAGTGCTGTATTAGTTACACACATGATAGCAAAGTCGTTGAGTGATATCAATTAAGCTCTTGGGCCAGCCTTGATCAAATAAAGTTTGAGAGAGGGGCCATGATAAAGCGTGCTAATTTCCCGACCAGGTGGTCTCGGAATGTGTCATTAAACTTTTGAAATATAACGTCACTAAAACATAAACGTATCTGTTCATTGCCAAGAGGAGTCCGGTTACCTCAACTCCCAAATTTTCACACTGACCATCTCAGTTATTAGGTAATGTATCCTTAAAGTGCAAGTTTGGGCGATTCATTGAGTCCAAAGCTAAGGCCGTTGCAAAATGAAATCAGTGTCCTAGTAAATTGACGACAGAGCTTTATTCCGGAACAGCTTATTTGTCAATACAAAGCAAAGATCCTATCGTGTTTCGAATATTGCTAACACATTTGGGCAGTTGCTACCAAATGTCACCTTTGTGATTTGGACTCACTATACAGAAGTACAAAAAGTATAATAGTTACCACAACTTGGGTAAAACCAATATACATTACTTGAGTACAGGCGTAAAGCTGCTAGTCTTTCGATATTTTAAGGAATATAATTTGCAGAATGTGGTCAGCGATTGTAACTTGAACTTATTCCTGAATCCCCTTTTTTCGTCGATCAACCAGATACAAATCGGGTTTACGGCCTTTTATTGTAGACTTTCCTCGGATTCGGACTAAGCGATATGCTTTTTTTCCCATGCGCAAAGCAAAAGGATTGAAACAGTTTGCTGAATATTTGTTTCTTTTGAATTACAGTGCGAGTGTCTCCAAGTTTATAGTAAATAGACTGTAAGGTATAGCTTTCATCATTTAAGGCTTTATTTCCACCTTCCAACAAATATCAAGAGAATCAAATACTATCCAGTGATCAGACATCATAATAGGGTTAATTTTTTTCAATTTAAAATCATATTGACGATTTTTGAAACAATGAAAAAATTTCTCTGCCTTTAAAATTAATTATTGCGGTCTGTACCCTGGAAGTTTATCAATTTTCAGAAAAGCTTTTAGATCCAACAAGTTGACCATATTATATTGGTGTATCAAATTAAAATCTTACAAAAAAAGAGTTAAAATTACTTAAAGGACAAACATATTCAAACAGTAATTCTTCTGACAAGGATGTTATTGTTAAAATCCATTACAGTATTGAAAGAATATACATTGATCAGTCAATATAACTGGAGTCAATATAACAGATGTGATTTATAGTACAAGCTAATCCGTGAATAAATTGCTCTGTAGTAATTGGCTGGATTAAGCCAGATTACTAGTCTAATACATTTAGTATGTTTCAAAATATATTGGTCATGTCCGTCATGATCTCTAGGGCTGCTTTTCCACGATTACCGAAAATGTTTGCGAAGTTCCGTCATTTAGGCTCATAATACTTCCTAAAAATCTTTATTACGACCTCGAGAATATCCTGAAGTCTATTATGAATCTTATATATTGTATTTTTTTAAAAGATCATGAATCACTTTGTTATTTTTTATTATTCTTAACCTATTTAATTTCACCGTTAACCGTTACCCGTTTACCGTTAACCCGTTAACCGTTTTAATTAAAACGGAGTGTTGAAATGTTAGTGACGATAAATTAATAATAATTTTTATTTTAGAAAAAAGTAAATAAAGAATAAGAAGATAAGAGGAACAGACTTTATAAATAAAAAGGATATATAATAGTGATTGTAATTGTTTGTTAAACAATTAATAAATTTCTATGATTTTTTTTTTAAATGAAAATCAAATGTCTTTCAGAATATGTATTGATGTCTCTGATTTTTTTGTTAAGACATTTTTATTTTCAAAACTCAAATATCCTTCGACTTATGACCACTAGATCAACCGATATACCGTGATAAAAATCCATTTATATTTTATTGACAATAGATTGCATCGTAATATGCTGCGAGACCTTTTTGGAGCGTTTTCTAATTTATTTTTGCTGTAAATGGGAAAATGGTGATAATTTTCTTAGTGATAACTGAAAGGCTAAAAGAATATAGATACTATAAACTTACTCGTATATAAAAAATGTTTTCAAGATAAGACTGCGTTTCGATTTTTATTAATTTGCTCGTATACGTAAAAGATAACTTGAATAGTTTAATGACACTACAGCTTAAAGATAATAAAATAAATGATATCTAAGTTTTTGCTACGATACATAAAAAAGCTATGATCACCTGAATTAACTCTTATTATCCTACATTTTAACCAAAGTTTCGACTGTTTTGCAGTTACAGAGAACGATAGCAGAGAAATTTTTTTTATGTTCTAAAGAAGCTGACGAGCAGATGGCCTGATGGGAAGCAGTTGCCATGGACTTCTGCAACATAATGGGTGTACAGATGCGTTGACGTCATTGATTGTGGCGGACAAACCTGAACACGTGATGTTTTAAAGACTCCATGTAGTAGCTCTCAGGAGAAACCTCGAGCGTAAAATCGTTCCAAATCCGAAATTCGAAAATTCCAAATTCCATTAAAATGGACGCCACGGACGTACAGTCTTGAATGGACTTAACGCGTTCAGCGGATGTGGATGAAATCCTACCCTACGGCGTGTATTGCAGTGGAATGATAAAGTGGTTTAAATTTCGGAAACGTCAAATAAAATATAGTAAAATAGCAAATATTATTATTTATATTTAATAGTTTTTCTCGTTCGTTTTACGGAAACTTCCAAGGAGAAATAAAATATGTTTTTAAAGTTAGAAATACCAATTGTTGTTAACAAAACTCAACAGGCCACATTCTCAATAACAGGGGCATTAATTTGCTTTATTTTATTTTTCATTTCTTAAGTAGTTCAAAATCAAAACGAAAAAAATCAGTAAAAGTAGTGGATCAAGACTGAATTTTCAATTTGATTTTGTGAATAAAATTATATAACTTTTAGTTATGGAATAATATAAATTGCAATTTAAGGACTGAAGATATATATATATATATATATATATATATGTTGTATCAAGAGAAACTAAATATGCTTGAAACGATTTAAAATTCATATTCAGTTCAAAAATTTCAAGTATAGGAGGTCGAAGTAATGCTCTCTGCATTTATTAATTTTAAAACGAATAAAATCTTTAAAGTCTAACGAACTAGTGCCTTAATGCCGTATGCCGAGTCTGAATATTCAACATAATTTATAACTATTTTAATGAAATCATATTGAAAAAGAAATTTATACAATAATTTTTACATAAAAGGGGTTACGCATAAGAAAGTTATCTTTAAATCGTGGTAAGGTTTTTGTTTTGTGTATATCCTGCTACTAAACTTTGTAACAAACCTCTTAAGTATCATTTGTCCGAGCAGCTTTTTGAGAACCTTTTGCTTAAATTGTACTAATTGTAACGTTTTAGTGAGGAAATCAGATAATATATCCCATTAAAGATAGATTATCCTGCCACAACATTAGAAATTATTATTAATAATGTATTTGCAAATTAATATACGAATTCTCTTGTCTTACCTTGTATTATCAAAATATAAAGTCCCTAAGGACTATAACAATTGAATTATTTAGTAACATGGCTCCTAGTTATCATAATGCCATCACAATAAATTGAATGAAACGTGGCTTAGCAACCTTGTGCTCTGAATCGGAGTTGGATATTTGTAATTACTAATGTAACAATAAATTTCAAAATTAAAGTAATGTTCACATTATTGTTCAAAATATAAATTATAAATATAAGATTCTTTTTTAAATGTCTCTACATATGTGTAAATTTAAATATGTATAAGGAACTCTTGGGAATTTTTATTATAACCTTTCTCATTATTATATTTCTCTTTTATTTATTACCTCTCTTACCAACAAATACATAAATAGTTTTTCTCAAGTAATGTGAATCAGAGGTATAACATGTGCAATATTGACACTTTTTAATAGAAATCCTTCCGATGAGCTGTCTCTTGAATTATATTATGAAGTAGAAGATACTTAAATATGTTAATTTCAACGCTGTTCAGTTTCTCTTGCTTAGTAATTTTAACAAGGATCAAAATGAAGTTGCAAAGCGTGGTACTTTTTGTTGTAATTTAATTCTCATTTATCGTTTATTCTTGCGATCGTTATGGACTAAACGTATGGTTATACAAGTAATGAAAAGTAGTAAATTGCAATTGCAAAAAAAACACATTTATGACAAATCACTTATTTCTTTCCATAAGGTATTATGATAAGTGCTAAAAGGCTCAATAGACTATAACATAATATTTTAAATAGACGATTAATCATTAACTTAAATCTAAATTAAACTATTTTAAATCTTAAATCCTAGCTAAAATCTTTTAAGTGTTCTTACGTATTTTTCTTGGTCCAGTAACAAACGGTGTCTGTTTTAGTCCATAACGCTGAAAAAACTATTAAAAATCTCACAAACACGCTCCTGCCTTTAATTGTGCTCAGATAATTTATTCAATGTACCTAAAGCCCAGTGCATAATGGAGAAAAACACGATTTTTCTAATAAATTATAATGAATGTTAAGCTTTCGTGAAGTTTTATATCTTAATGAAGAATTTAGAATCTACATTTTTATTTCATCACTTGTAACGTAAATAAATTTCCGATAATAACATCCACGATATTCTGATGATAAATTCCTTTCAAATTGATTAATTTATCCTGAATTTAGCTTTCATAAATTTTTTTCTAAAATGTATGTAGGTTTTTTAGTTAAATTAAAGAAAATTATTTTTTACTTTGAAATGATGTACACATTCAAAATGAGAATATAAAACACAGCTAAAATAACAAAGAAACTAACACATTTTAACATTTTCACTCCAACAATTCCGACGTGCTTTGAATATGCTTGGATCATTTTGTTTTTTCACTTCATAAAAATACTCTATTTAAATATTTAATGTTTAAAATACTAGGTTTTTAATTATAACCTCTGTATCAAAATTTTTTCTTAGACAGTCGGACACCATGCAAAAATAACGTAATATATGCAAACAAGAGAGTAATTTGTATAAATAGGGGCACGATATTTTAATTATAAAGGTGTGCGTAATATAGCAGTTTCCTTTTTAATCACTTTTTTTAAGAGATTACAACCTCAAATAAATTTATAGTTGCAGAGTAAATTAAACTTGCATTGATTGGAATCTTTCAAAATTAATACTTATTTTCTTTTATGTTATTAGGACTCTATGCAGTCGAGTTGTCATTGCTGTAAATACTCCTAATAACGTTATCAGGAAATAGTCTTGCAGTAAAAAAACATTTTTCTTTTCAGTTATCGATTACAATCTAGTTTTACAATAAGAAAACTTTGTATAGATTTAACCCTCCTTAAATAAAGTGAAGAGGTTATGGCTTAAACATACAATTGTCGCTGTTACTACCCTGAATGGTGGGGTAGTGTGGTATTCCAATATAATTTGAACCTAAGACCGACTTTGTATTGTAAGTCTCTGCACCCTCTTAGGTTGAATGATGTGAAAACTTTCTTTGAAGTCCGTATGCACGTTCGATAGTTTCAATCTTAAGTGGTCCCTAAAAGCTGGACTATATCATTAATAATTTAGTTTTTCTATTCTCCGCAAGTCCTTTCATTCGATTCTATTTATCTTGTTGAAAAGAAGTAAAAACGCGTAGTCTGCCATATTCTTACTTAATTTTGAGATTTAATTCTCAACGAATTCGGTAACTATTGCTAATGTTATAGAGAAATTTAAATCCTTGTGTTCTAATTTTCTTAAAATATTTATCACAAAAATATAGCATTAATTTTGGACCAATAAGCGCTGGAATAAGCTTTTAAATATTTCAATATAAAAAGTTCGCAAGGGTATTCACGGGCCTATTCCAATACTAAATTTATAATTTACTCTTTACTTTATATATTTTCATGAGTTATTCCCAGTCCCAGAAGCAATTGTAATTTGGGACTAACTTTTATGTATGAAGGTTGGACGTAAAAGCATATTACTTTAGTTTTACAATAATGAATGAATGAAAAGTATACAATAATACCTTAAAATAACATTTAAAGTAAAATACATTTATTATTTAGACGAGTGGTCTTTGTACTAATAAAATTGTATTCAGTTAGCTTTATAAAATTATTAATAATAGTAATATATTTGTGACATTTCAATGTCGGTGTTTTTACGAAATTATTTCGCAGCTGTAGCTATAAATGTATTGATTTTTGAAAAATCACAAAACCACTGTCTACTCTCATAACAAAAAAAATGCTTTACATCTGTTTGTTTTTCTTAAATAGTGAGTCCTATTTATTACAAACTAATTATAATTTTTACCTTTATAAAATAGAAAGGGAAACATGATAATGCAACTGTTTCATTATAATCAATTTGCTGTTGAACGAATATTATTGGATGTATACTTGAAATACCGTATAGAATTATTTCCTAATAGTAAACGTGGTTTTGAAAACACAATTATATCTTTGACTTCAATAATTTTGCTTTCCCTAGAATGGCCCATCGACCGAATACACTTGACTATATACCTTATTCCCAAACGAAGGGGCGAAGTTTCAAGGTCTTAAAGTTATTAAATGTTTTTGTAAATATCTTCTCGCTTTTAAGGCTTCAAATTACTATAATGTTCATAATATCATTAGTATGTATATTCAATGTTATAGTGTGGTTGTATAAAAATATGGTGTTGTTTCAAATAAAGATATAAGGAACGTCTTAATACGATTATTTAATTTGATTTTTCAACAAAATATTTTCTCCACAAATGAAAAGATGGTTTCTTTACTAACTTTTTTATAATAATATGTATTTTTTAATTATTTATAAAAAAAAAGATAATAAAGCTTTTAAGAAAATCTGCCATATTTACTTTTAACTCATCATTACCTAAAACGAGAATCAATAAATTTGAAATCTTCGGTTATATATCCTGAATTTAAGAGTAACAACAAGTAATACTCTGACAACTATTGTACTGAAGAAATCTTAATTTTAAAAGTTTTATTAAGACCACGGGGGCGGTGTAAAAAGACGAGCAGAGCATCCAATGCCAATATAGAATCGATATTGGTTCTCATTAACTGACCACGTACCCTCCATATTCTCCCTTGTTCTTGCAATTGATAAACGTTATTTGGAAGTTTTATCATTGACTATTAATAATTTTGCTCAATTCTTAATATGTACGTATTATATGAATAATTGAAATGATTATATATACCTTATTATATACCTTATATCTATTGAAATTTAAAAAAATTGTAACATATTATGCCTATTATTGGTTTAGGTCATTATTAAAAAACACTAATTTATTTATCAATATCGAATAATATTTCGGAAGGCTTACGTTGAATGCATACTTTTTTAAAGTGCTATTGAGACAATTGAAATGTTCATTGCATGTTTTCAAAAGATATTATCCAAAAATTTAATTATAAAAAAATTAAATATGTATGTATTTTTATGTTTAGTATTTTAATAAAATAAATAACATTTACACTTACTTCAAAATTTTGCAATTTATAATAAGAACCACATTTGTTTTTAGACGCAGGTGATGTTTTTGTTTTAAATACATACTTACATATATAATCAGGTTTATAATATTAATTTATAGTAAGATGTTTTAAATAGTTGAAATATTTGTCGACAACTGGAGCAGAGTGAATTTAAAAAGCATTTAAAAATCAGACCAGGTTTATGATTAGAGCTCAGGCTCTAGCCTAGCTGTTCATAAGCAACTACAGTTCGAGTATGGGGAGACTCGATCAGGGAAGTACCACCCTCTCACAGAAGATGGGCGTGAAGAAGCCTTTAATGAGAGTGAGAGGCTCAGTTGCCCTTTTCCTGTTCCCACATTTTCCTGCCATCTCCTTATTCCCACCCTTTCCTCTTTACTCAACAATCAACATGCGTTATGTTGTGGATTTCCATATATTGAAGTCTGATATTCGGCAAGACGGAAATTATAAATATAAGATTCATGCAATGAGTTTAGAGATGCAGAACGAGTGGTTAGACATAGAAAATTTTTTAGCCCATTAGCACTAAAACGGCACACTTTAATTCATAATTGGTCACCAGAATTGCTAAAATTTTATTTCAATGCTTTCCATATCAGAGTAATTTAGTAAGATGGGGTAAAGGTATCGAAGAAAACTTGTTATATCTGTGGGAAGGCAGTTGGAACTGCTTAACATTTGCTGGTGGTATGTAAGGTACTCCTGGATAGCGGTCAAAACTCGCGTCGTCAGGATAGGGTTCTGGAAGTCATACGTGAAGCGGTTAGTCTTTCGGTAGCCAGAGCGTAAAGGGAATTAACCACGACCGAGCTATCAGTAGGTTTTGTGAGAGAAGGCACTAGGGCTACAAAATCAAACGTCAAGCCTGACTCTATCCTTAAAGCGGCTTCGGATTGGACTATAATGATGGATACGTATGAGAGACTATACAAAATCCCAGAGGATATTTGTGCGTCGGTCCCCAGGCTAGACATTTCTGTATTCGCGAATTTTAAAGCGCGTTGTGATAATAGAGCTCACGGTTCCTTCGGAAACCAACATCCCCAAAGATCACGTCAGCTAGGTCAATAAATATTACGATCTCACAAACGAACTCACTCAAAATAGGTTCGTCGTGGATTTGTACGCTGTAGAAGTGGGAGCGATAGTTATAACGGCTAAATCGCTCTACAACCTACTAAAGACTTGGGCCTGTCCAGAACTAATATGTTATAAAATATATAATAACTTATAAAATGTTACGACTGTATTAATATCACTTTAGACTACAAGTTGATTCATGAATATTATTTCTACTGACAAATATAACAACCGTAGAATGATGACATCAAATAAAATACTTCATAGGAAAAAAATGCAAAAATGTTTTTGTGCTTTGTTTTTAAATGAGTATTATTAACAGAGCCAATTAAGTTAGTTGTATGTAACAAATTTTTATAAAAGAAAATTAAATATATTAATGTTTGAACACAACAAAACTGGCTGGCTGTAATTTTGTTTTTAATTGTTTGCGATTCCCACTTAAGCGTTCCGCTTTTGTCTCGTTCATTCTGTAAAATAAAAGTCATTTCAATTGCCGCAGAATTTTATGTTTTTGTTTTTATCCAATGAAATTGTTAACAAATTAAAATACATATTATTAACGGATTACAGCAATAATTTTAATTTTGTAGACATCATCTTCGAATATACATAAACTTAACTGATCAATTTGAAACAAAATTTAATATATGTGGTGGTAATAACTGTAAATAGATATTCCACGTTGGAAAACAAGTTCAAAAACGAAATATCAAATTAAAAATAATGTACTTCTATAAACAATGCAGCTCAGGAATCTATTATATTTACAACAAAATTCTGTATTCAAATTTTCCTAGAGAAAGCTTTACAAAATCATCTCATTGCAGCTATACGTAAATAAACAAATAAATGTGTTCTGAAATTGTAGTCTTAATTAAACTGGAACAACTTCATTACAGGGACGGAATAGAGACGGCTAAGGGGCTGTTATTAAGTTAGTAAATAAGAATATGAAATTATTCCACAAACGGTTGGCCAAATCCACGTGTGGTATTAATGTATTTACTATTGAATATAAGCTCATTTGATTAATGTTCTTAAGTATTAATGAAAAGAAATGATTCATGTATGCTATATATCTATAATGTTACAAGAATTCCATTTCTCAGACCATAAAAAATAAGGTATTAAAGACAAACTTACTTATAATATATATGAATTTCACAGGGATGAACATCTCAGTAAACATAAAAAGGATAAATTAAGGTTAAAGTTTGGTTCAGAAATATTTAAAAGTTCAATATGTCAAGATAACTTCTAAAGAAAATCTATGTTTATGAAGATAAAAAGGATGCTTTGGCACTCTGTATATTTTGTGTACGACACCAAAACAAATTACGTATAAAACACATATTTTGAATTTATTAGAATAGTCCGTACACTGTACTTGTTATTTTAATGTCTTTATTTTAATAAATTGTAGATAAATTATGACTTTAGTTTTTTTATCTGCATCCAGTCATATTTATTTTAGCTTTGGCAAAATGAAAAACTGTGAAGCCGCTGTTAGTTCATTATTTTTCTTAAAGATCTGGAATAATCATTTAAATGATCACGCTCAATATTTAGTCTTGATTGTTTTGACGAAGGTCTTTGATGGGTGAAACAGCAAATAGCAGTAAATCACTGAGTAAGTTGTTAAACTGTATCGACTAACGGTTTGGTTTTTCTTAGGAATATATATTAGTTTTACGTATTTTCAAATGATACGTTCAATTTTAGTGGAAAACTTGAGAAATAGTATTAATTTATTTTTTATATGACGAAAATGAATAAAACGGTAACTAACTATCGTTTGAAACTAATATATTATTCCTACCATCACTGACCAGATTTTACAGCGAAACGCATTTTATTACATTCTTAAGATTTTTATATCTCCAAATTCACAGATTCAAGGCACAGACTGCGATTTTATTTTCAATTATATATTACAATAAAATCAAAGATTACAAAACAAATTTTTGATAATAATTACACACAAGACAAGCTATACTTAGTATCTATACATTTTTAATATGATACTTTAAAATTTAGTACATTATTGGTATTTAAGGTCGTAATAGTTGATTTTTTTTTGGTGCAATCAATATACAGTAAAAATTTAATCATAAAGTAATAATTAAATCATAACAAACAACGTTATTTTCGATAGTTCCAAGGTTGTTTTTTTTTGTTCGTTTTAACGTATATTATGTAAATAAATTATACGTATCTACTATTACTTGAATGTATAAACACAATAAGTTCCCGTTGTGTGCCTAGCTTGCAATACATCATTCTTGAAAGACGCAAATTATTGTTTGTATTAAGGCAAATCCATCTCAACTATCTTCTTGGAGTTTGTGTTGACTGGTAGCAAAATGAACATATATACGTGTATATATATTTATATTTTGTTATAACAGAAAATTAACTTTTCATTTTTTATCACTTTATATGGCTTGGCTTTTCAAAATTAGATAAAATTTTATGTATTACTGGGTTTTAAACTAATTAATAAAATGTGCCAAGTTTAGTACATATGAATACAGAGCTTTTTCAAGTATGATTATAGAGATATTGAAGGTATATTGGCGAGTCGTGAGGTAAATATTATCTCACGAAAGAGGCAAATATTATAGTGGAACAATGTTTATACAGATACAAACAAAAAAGGTTTCTTGAAAATAAAATTGTTACAGATTATTAAACTAAGTATGGGTTTTTTTTTTGTAACGTTTGAATTTATTCTAATAAGTTAAAATAATTAATCCTTATCGTTATGCAATTAATATAATTTGAATACAGAATACATATTCTAAAAGTTTTATCAAATAAATATTTAGTTGAATTTTAACATTATATTATATATTTACAAAGAACAAAGAAAGTTTTTGCATGAAATATTTTTTTTGCATAAATGTTTAAACGACTACTTGTATATTATTGTTTTTGAAGTTTCGAAAATTAATAAAATACTTTTTTTTATTGAATAATATAATAAATATATATACAGACTTTCTATAAATACACATACTTATTGAGTACTAACAAATACTAAATCAACTTCCAAAGCAATTATGCATCGTCATATTTACCCAATTAATTCTGCGAAGAAAATTTTTAAACCTACCTCGGTTTTTTCCTTTATCAATGTTTTTTTAATCTCACCGATGTTATTAATTTCTTTTATTATATATATTTTACGTATATTAAGCCTTACTTTAGAATGCGATATGTTTTCACTGAGAAATAATAATTTAATTATGTTTTCCTACCGTTTCATATCAACAATACAAGTAAAATTAATTTATTTTAATAGTGAAAAGAATTGCAAAAACTAAAGTATACAAGTCTTTGTTTTGAAATTCTAATATTTCTGTATAAAAGACGGCTTTTATATGGAAATCAGTGTTACTGCCAATCGGTTGACAATATACTTTCAAGCGACTTCCCACATACGTTACCGGATTCGCTTGTAGACGATTTAATAACATTTTATAGGCTAGAATGATATAAAAGATATTTTTTTATAAAACTTGTTTCGTTTCACTTGTAGATCATTTTAACAAAAATTTTCCTAAAACCGATAAATTAAGAAACTTTCTCATATGGTTGGATATTTAGATTAATAAACTTTATTTTTATCGGTTTCGTATCTGTACAAATGGGTGGCAATAAATGGCTCTATTAGATTCAAACACGTCAGTTGCGACGGTGCCTGGCACGATAAGCAAGAAAACTATGAAAAATTACCTGTACATTGTAATATATTATTATAATACGTACCTAAACCCACGTGATTGTTTAAATGTCAAAGCAAAAATGAAAAAATTCTTTATCAAAGTTCCAAGTCTGCTGGATAGTAAATCGGAGTCAGTAACGTCATAGGATATACTATAGTTTATACGACGGCGTGACCCTGGCGAAAATTCATCTATGTACATTATATATGTAACTAAAAAAAGACAATATTTATTTATTTATCGCTTACAGTCGCAACAGATCACCCTATAAAACATTTCTCTAAAAATACCATAAAATTCTGTACTGCATTCGGTAAACAGTCACTTAAAACATTTATTTATAACCATTCCTTATCTAACATTCAGATATCCCTGATTGAAAAAATTTTGTTCGTTCTCAGGCTCGCCTAAATACATTCAGTTGTTGGATACCGTAGATGAAAAGTATTTAATTTTCTTAAACAAGCTCTATATTTCTAAGAAATATATATAACATTATTTGATTTTAAAATTAAATTATCAAAGACATTAACATGAATTACACTGTAATGTTACTATACTAAGAAGTTGGAGGTTGGAGGTTTTGTACTTATATATAAGTACAACTTTATTCTGCTGTTGCTAGTGACTTTTATTATTTTCTTAATTATATAAATATAAACTTAAAAAGAGCTTGCTATCTCTTAAAAATATTTTATCCTTTTCAAAATAAACAAACAACGAGTTAGAATTAAACATTTTCAAAACACTCTAATAAAACTCATTAGCTGATGTTAAATTATGTCTATAATTTAAATAATTCTCTAAAATCACTTATTAAATTTACAAAATACAAAAGATACGGAAAAGTATCAAAAAGGTTATACTAATTCATCCATCTGATACGTGAGTTCAGATTGATTCATTAATTAGTGGATGGCTGAATTCATTCATTCATATAGATGGATTCATTAATGGCAGAAATACGAGTGTACAAGAGAAAACATTATAACATGTTTACATACCATACCTAAAGAATTGATTTTAAACACTTCGATAAATTTCAAGCTCATTAAAAGAATACTTAACTGATATAGACATACATACATACCAAAATCAACATGTTAAACTTTGAAAATATTTCACCAATGTCACGCTGTAAGGAAAATACGTTAAAATTATGATCTCATCAAACTTTATGCACGAGATGGTTCTGCCAGCGAATGACAGAACCATCTCGTGTTGGAACGGCATCGCAAGGACGTGACGTTCCCAAATCCGTATTTATTGTAAGTTCTCTCCGTGAACTTAACGCTCGTGGTATAATTATTACTAAAAATAAAAAACTGTTTGTATAATGAACTGGTTGAATAATAATAAGTCTTAAAATTGTCATCAGTGTAATAAGATACAATAAATAATTACTATTGATATATTTAGTATAAAACAAATGATCGATAAACGTTTCTATTTAAACAGCCGTATCTTTAATTATTAAGATTAAAAAAAGGCTTAGTAAGTTTTATTGATGATTAACATAAGTAATTTTTATTAGTTTGCGATAGCACAACCAAAATTAAGGACTACCTCTAAAGTTATGAAATTAATATTTTATGTAAACCCTACACAGTCAGAATCAAAACGCATAAAGTTTTCGACAAGAAACAAAGGTCTAGATAATACTGGTATTTAATTTGCCTTGAATCTAATTACCGCCGTCTGGTTTCCGACGTTTGTTATTTTGGTTGCAGCTTTTAAAACTGAAAGTAAATAATGTGTATATGTGATTAAAGAAAGAAACACTAAAATCAGGCTGTTATAATTATATTATATTTTTAAATTCAAAATCAGTAAATATATTTGTTAAGAAGTAATATAAATATTGTTATTTAAATAACTTTAAACGTTTAAATAATAATAATTACTATAATAGTTATGATGCAGGTAGCATATTTTACAGATGTTAATAAACTTCTATCTTGGTAACCCTATATTGCTCCGTAGTATCATATTTGGTTCAGATATTTATTATGATTAAAAATATATTTATTTGATTAATAACGCGTTGATGGGATCTATTTTATACATAACATATGAAACTCACTGGGAATGCATTACAATTCTGATAAATATTTTCTACTATCTCTACATTGTGGGTTATTAGAACTAGTATAATATTTTTTATTTATAATGAATGGTCTCGTTTTAGAAACCATGGACTATAAGAAAATTGGGATATAACTACCGCCGGTTTGTGTTATGTGATAGGAAGATTATTCGAAATAGGTTTTGATACTGTTCAGAGCCTTTAAATACGTTACAAAAAGAAGATTAATAGGAGTAAAAGATGGATAAGAATTATGGAGGAATACAGAATCTAATCTTTACTGAGAGGAATTGTATTTTATAGCACTGTAAGTCGGAGGGGATTAGAAGTTGATTTTTTTTTTAAATAATATCAAGTTCAAATAGTTGACACTTTTTTTATGAGAAACTCCCGCTTTAAAAGGTATGTTTGAGCGTCTTTACTAAATATAATTTTAAAAGTCCTTGATTTTTCTAGTTGAACAAAATTTTTACTAAACTATGTCCGTAGAATCAGTCCAGACGAACATTTATTGAAAACTATTATCATCAAAAAAAGTGTAGTAACTTTTTTTAGCTCTTTTTAAAGTAAAATAAGCGACAATATTTTGCAATGTGGTTTATGTTATCCGATTTAAACCTATCCGAATTGTGAATGAGACTAGTTTGGTCGAGATTAATGAATTTATAATAGAGACCAACGGTTTTCAATTTATTAATTAGTTCAAGGCTAGTCCCACTATGTATCTATAATAATGTACATATAGCTATTAGTTTTGATAATAAAATAGCATTGAATTTCTTTTTAAACGTGGTCAAAGCTTTAGGCATAAGGATTATGTTTTTAAGATGAATGAGTGGATGCCAGCGGTATTAAATATTTAATTCTCTCCGGAAAAGGGTTTAACTGACTGTATCCCATTAGTGTTATATATATTGAGTTTAGTATAATAAAACCTTCATGATAGATAAGCAATTATATTATAACCAATATACCATAATGATATTGTAACCAATTCATTGAAATTGAAATTATTTAAACGTGAATATATAAATACGTACTGTATTTAGTTTAAGACAAAGCTACTTAAAAAAAAATTGAAGAAAGATCAAGAATGTAACTGTTCTTTAAAATGTAATTCCTATATTTAAAAATGAATAGGAACTGAAATGCTCAGTCTTGAACGCTAAATCAAACGGTAATCTCTTTTGTCAGATTCTTTTGTTACAAATAAAATAATGAGCTGACTCGCTCATAATGGAAATTTACTTCTAAAAAGCTTTTATTGAATTTTGCAATTTATGTTAGTACTTTACTATGGTTGTTTGAACCGAATCTCTCATCTTTGAACTGAACTTTCAACTTTAACTCAAATTTCGATCCAAGTGTTTTTTAGGTGCAAAAACACGTAACGGTGAGGTGCTTAAATATAATTTATCCTGGATAGTGGTTCCGCTGAATATGTAGATGTTGATAAGATTGATCAATTATTTTTTTATGCACTCGCACAAAATAAGCAACAAACCATACCGCTTGCAGAAGATAACTCGGGCAAAAATCTATTGTAAAAAAGTAATTTTTTTTTCAACATTTTAAATACATACATAAAATTTAAGTATTGAATACTTTATTTGTATGTGAAATTGTACTAAACACTGAATTTTAATTTTTTTATAGCCTTAACTATTTTTTCTAAGGAAGCTTTTATGTACTAATACATTTTTACTAAAACTTCTCGAAGTCATTATAGACAATGTGTTCAGTTCCAATGATTTAAATTGCAAAAATTATAGGAAATAACAATATTTTTATCTGGATTTTAGTTTTCATTCATAACATCAAATTTTTATACCCATTTACCCTTATGTATACCTTAATTGTCACTAAGACGTACTTTGTGTCTGCTTTATAATAATATTAAGTAAAATAAATAAAGTGTTTAATAGAAAGTGTTCAGAAATAAAGTTGAGATGCGATTGAGATTACAGTTGAAAAAATAAAATCAACACAAACAGAATTTTCCAATGTTATGGGGATAACAAATTCGATTAATATTACTAATGATATATTTTGAATACATTTTAAGGAGTAATATATGTTATCATTCACATAATTAAAGTCTAAACAACAACAATTTTCGTTAATATCAAGATTATTTATATCTTTATTATTATTTTAACTCGACATTATATTTAAATACAAAAGCTATGTGTACAACTTAAATAAAATCATCCAAAGAAAGAAATGTGCACCTGAAAGCTGTCTTTAAAGTTTTCAGATTCAACTGACCGTAAAGTGAAATCGTTCTGTATAAAAATAGAACAGTGGCTTTTGTATCCGTTATTTGTATTGATCTATTCATTTTGAGGCCGTATTGGAACAACGTATTTGATAAAATTTTTCAAGCGTTATTATTGTGATAATAAGAAAGTATAATTAAAATTTTATTAAAAAATGTGGCTATTATTTGTTGCTAGAAGTAAGTCATGAAAAAACAATAACGTTTTATTAAAATCTTTATATGTCTTCATATCATATTAAAAAATAACTAAGATCTCGGCTTTCATCCGGTAGTAATATGAAAGATTGGTAGACTACGTCTGTTAAGATATCGGAATTTATTTTTGTCGAGAACGTTTATGCCGGTCCGTAGATAACGTTATGAATTATTACCATTTTAATTTTTTTGATTTTTTCTAAAAAACCAAGTTATTCTACCATCGAGTCACTGATAGTAAAGTATATGAATGGTATTGAGAGAATATATCTCATTAATATTATTCTGAAGTAGCTTGCAATGTTGAAGTCATAATGGTAAATGCTTAGTGATACACAAAAAGTTGACGCCCTGCGTCGATTTATAAAAGGCAGCAATAGAAAGGTATTGATAGGAGGAAAGAAAAAGAGACTGCAGGTTCCTCCAGTAACAAAAAAATATCTTTGAAATTTGAAAGCGAACTCTGACGTATTATCTTTTTTCACTTTATATTCTCAATCCATAATATATAGCAACAATTGAGATATTAAACTGCCATGGAACTATATTTTTTGTAGAAGTCAATAATTTTTCATTTACATATAATATAAAAAGCGGCCTATCACCTTAGAAACATTTATGATCGATTGGTACAAGACACTATTCATATAAAAGAAGTGGGCCATAATTTATACCGATATCTTAGAGGAGGACCTATCCCATAGCCAACTAGTTGTCCCGATCTTATGGACTTGGCTGTGTGTTTTTAGGGACAGTTAAATATGAAGAACCCCTCCCTAGTTGAAGAAAGGAAAAACTAAAAATGTATAGATCCAAATAGTTAACGTCGTTAGGGAAATCAAAAACTTTTACTATAGTTTCTATGAATTTAATAAATGAACCTTAGAAAAGTATAATTCCTTACCTATTTTTAGCGCTCAATAAAATCTTGTATTGCAATCTATTTTCATTGCTACTATAAATGGGTTTTATAACGAAGCTCCAGATCATTTAGTTTGTCATAATTCTTTCCGAGCATACTTTCGTTACTATTAACATTGCATACTGGGTAAACACATAAATAAAAATGATCACTCTAAAATTATTTGATTATGTTATAGTCTTTGGCATCGATTTGGCTTTTTGTTGTATTTAACACGATATATATGTTTAATTAAGTAAATGAGAAGCTTAAGGACGTAAAAATTAATAATAATTTTATTGTTTCATATACTTTTAAGAAGGCCTCCCGTCCGGGCCATTAATGCAACAAAAATACAAACTAGTTAAATCAAATTTACTTACTAAGTTACTAATTATGTAGGTGTGATAATTTTATAGTTTTATTAACATTTGTTTTCACAATATATACTCGTCAAAGACCAAAGTGTAGCTATGTACATACAAATATTTAAACATTTTTTTTATTGACACATTTTTTATAGATTTTTTTAGCATTTTGGTTCCAATCAGGGTCAGCTAATCGTTTTATTAATATTAAAGTTTTTATAAGGAGTAATTGTAATAACAGATAGAATTCTTTAATTCTATATTAAGGCTGTATCGACCGAGTAACACCTTTCAGTTCCAGGTAAGAGCCATCGTTAAATAGCTATCAGTTTTTTGATAGATGTAAATACCAGATGCCCTTAATCGACTTAAATTTCCTTATACAGTTATTATTTTTATAACCAAATTAAATACGAGTGTCTCCGATACCTGGACTTTGAGGACGAATCCTTTATTGTACATAAATTGAAACTTTTGTTCGTCCTTTGCCTTGTAACATATATTAATGTCTGCATATTGGCCGATCTATATGATAGCGATTTTAAAAACGTTGTATGGACAGAGAAAAGCTCTATATAGCACCACGAATGCTTCCAGAATCGCATCCGCATGACAGATGACTGTATTATTCGGCGGCAAAATGATTAACATCACAGATTTCTAATTTTAAACACAAATATAAAATATGTTGCCTTATGAACAGTGATTTTTAATGTAATAAGACATGAGATTTTCATTAAATCTTAATCACTTATTAATATTTATTTTTGATTTTGGTATATTATAAATACTTACGTGTTTTTACCGATAACGAATATAGTATATATACAAAAAAAATATGTAAACATGTAAATGGGCACTAAAAGCGATTGAAATATTGGGAAAACTCTTCATTGACAATATTAAAATGGAGGAAATTTCTTTTCGTGTTGTATTATATTATTTGAAATAATAAGTTAGGCTTTAAAATAATATTAATTAAAAAGTCACGGCACAGTGCAACTTTTTTATTACTTTAAGTGCGCATGCATGTATAAGTATGTATAAAATAAATATATATATAGATATATATAAACTGATTTAAATATTATAGATTATAATGGTTAAAGTAAGTTGGAAAGCTTTTTATTACACACGGTCAACTTAATGTGTTTATATTAAGTTATCTCGGGTTTAGTGGAAAATATGTTTCAGTTAAAGCAACAGAAACAGATATTTCGATAAAACTTGTTTTAAAAACATCTGTTGAAATAATTTACTTTATATTTTTGTATATGATTATACAAATATATAAGGATTTTAATTATAAGTGGACACATTTCATAATTTTAAGAAATATGCCGTATATATTTTTGTGTATCTTTAAACTTTATATTGGCTATTTCTAGGCATTACTATTAATGGATACTTAATCCTGCTAAATACGAGAATTTTTTTTAAGTTTTCTTATTAAAGAACTTGAAAAACAACTCGAACAGCTTGCAATAATGTCTTTACAAATTATAAAACAATATATCTTTGACCCGGTAATAAGGTGGAATGCTCCAATTTAAATCATCTATAAATTTATAACAACCCTGACCTGAAACGTTTTAATGAACTTCATATAAATTTTATATGAAAGGCAGTTTTGACTTCCAAAATCCGTTCGACATTGATACTTAAGAATCACTTTAAACTGCCCAAATATTACAAATATATGTTTGTGTAAATAGTTTTATCATTATTCCTTCACCTTTTAAAAATAGACTCGCGTTTCCATTTAAAGTATACCATTTTTCTTTGATACCGGAGAAAACGACCTTCTTACATTCAATTACACCTTCCATTCGGCAATAAAATTCCTGCTCATTTAACATACACTATATAAATACAATAATATATTATATATGCATTTTTAAAGCACTACTATGTCGTATATTAGTTCAGATTTTTATTTGTGGAATGTTAAAGAAATTGTTCATTAATTTGAATATATTCAGCCTTCTATTGGAGGAAGGGATGTAAATATTTAAATGACTGGTCAATATAATATCAAACAAATATTTACTTTTTATTTAAAAATAAATTGCTGACCTCGATTCGCTACTTGACTGACCTCGATTCGCTACTTGATCTGCGTTGAAATCTACACAATATGTATTTACTTTTTCGGACTTGTAGTAAGTGTTAATTTTGTACAGCACGTAAGTATGTTATTTACTTATTTATAAAACACTTAGCCCCATAGGGCCTAAGGATCATATATAATAGGGAACTGATATTGCAAACAACCTTAATTTTAATATAAAATTGTTATAAAATTCCATTTACAATGTATTAAACAAATCCGAATTAGAGGGTAATTTTTAAATATTAACAAAGAGGCCTCTGAAACGTCTCTCTCGACGATTCTCATAATGTTATTTAAAAATTGTTTGTTCACCCATCAGTACCATATTTACGTTGAAGTAAGTATATATTCAAATATAGCGTCGTGTTCAGAAAACAAAATTAAGACAATAATAAAATACAACTATAACAACTGTATTATTATTTAAAAAGTTGAGGCCACAAAAGTAAAATCCTAGATCCGAAGAGAACCGGAGTGATTACGGTTTTATAGCCTTAAGTATTATTTTCGTTCCTCTTTCCTTGTTTATGGAAATTACCCCTCGTATTTCGGTTCTCTGCGAGTTATATTAACAATAAAATGAGACTACATTTGCCAAGCAATAGTTATGAAGTAATATTTTTTTTACCTCCTGACCTTAAACAAAGGTTTTCATGAACATTATTACTTTTTCACTTGAGCTAAAGTCTCAACATGAAAGTAATAATGCGTACTCTAAAATGCTTTACTATCTCAAAATATCTCTGTCAAGGAATACAAAATATCTATCCTTAGGAAGCTGAAATTTTATACGACACATTAAATACTACGAAAGGAAAAGTCCTGTATGATTAGCTTAATTTTGAATCGCCAGACTAGAACTAATAGATAAAAATTGTGAACACTAACTTTACCGTAATAACACCAATTTATGGTAACCTTACAAGTAGTTGATAGAAAATGAAGATGCGCCTAAATTTTGGAGTTTCATACAGAATTTCTTTGACAATGCTTGGAAAATAAATAAAATAAAGGAATGTTCCTCTTCACAATCGTTTCTTTCAAAAATTATATGTTTTTATGATTTAATAGCTAGAAATTATTTAAATTAAAAGGAATGTAATTATGACATTTTTACTAACTTTAAGTAAAAATTATTTTCCTACCCCGTCGCTTTGGTATTTTAATTTAATAATTTTTTATTCTTATAAAGTCAACACTAAATTATACTTAATACCTTCTTAAAAATATATGAAGATTTATAAATTTATTAATGATTATAATTAGTTATAGAAAAGTTGATACATTTTATTGTATTAAGTTTTAAAAACCTAATCGCAAATGTAATATAGTATATAATGCTTATATTACTTACGCATGTATTTATTTTTTATTTTCTTTTTAATTACATCGTAACCGAAGTATTTTAATATTATATACAGAACTTTATTTTATTTATTTATTTTTGGCACTAATAACGTCGACCGTTACGTATGCTCAAAAATTTCATGGTGGAGTTGTGTATCTTATAAAAGGAGACATAAAGGTTCGGAATGGCATAGATCTCTCTGTTAAGGTCAACTCACTTTGAGTATATCTATTCATCATCTTTGAGTATATCTATTCGCAGTCAACTAAAATAATGAACACAGATTTCAATGAAAACTTTGCGGAATATTTAAAGAATAAAATTATAATACAAAAAATGTATATTTTCTGTATCGAACCCATTCAAAGCTCTGATGGGTTGCTAGCAATAAATTAAACCTTTGTTGTAGTTACGAGATCAATTAGAACAGAAATAATTTTTGACTCTTTAAATAAAACAAAAGCATCTTAGAAGTTACTCACCTAATTATTTTCTTTCAAAGCCACATAATATTTGTCGAAGCACCATGTCATATTTAAGTTTTAAGAAATGTGACGTCAGCAATGCTGCCGTCACCACCACCATTTTCAGCAGTCGGCTTATTCATTTTCCATTTTCATTTAACTAATAAAACACTCGCAAACCCTTGCACTACTTTATTTCAGACTGTAAATTGCACTTACAATTAGATAATCTTCCTCCTGGATGGCTCTCACACTTGTGTCTGTCTTCCACCAATCTTTGCGAATATAAATGGTTTTTGTGAAGTCATTACATTTACTCTTTTAATTTTAAATATTACGTTACGGCGAATAATGTTAGTTATTCAAATAAGCACAAAACATTACAGAAGTTTTAGTAATCAATTATTAAAACATCCAATCTTTATATTGAAACTTAATATTTTATAGAAAACATAATTGGTTAACATTGATTACAAATTGGTTACTGCTTAAGTTTTCTTTTTACTTAAAGTTACAAAATGACTAATCGTCACGTATTACAAATCACGGTACGAATAAACATTTACTGTTCTTTAATACAAATCATACAACGATTTGTAGAACAAATAATTTTGTTAATGAAATCACTAATACCATGACATTAATCAAGTCACATCTACCCTCTAAAGTAAAATACTTACCAAAAAATATCCCTTATATTTATTTTAATTATATTGCGCCGACATATCATATTAATTGCGTCTTTTTATAGGTGGTAGACCCCTATATTCCCCTAGGTACATTACGTTATTTCGCAGACAATGCTACATATACGTGTTACATTCATTTACATAATAGTAATAATAATTTATGTATAAATTGTATTAAAGCATATTACATTTCAGTGGAACTAGCCACAGCAGAAATACAAAGTCATCTGGGAAAAGATACAACTGATAACGGCACTCTGGGTAACGCTCTGTTAGTAGCTACAAAATGCAAATGTCTTCAATCCTGTACATCTATAGAATACGATGCTGAAACATCACAAGGCGATTACAATTGGCAACCCCTATTTAAAGCCCTCAAGATAGATATTAGCCAAGAAGACACGGAGTAAGTACTATATTGCTATAAATTTAGTCAGAGGTTTAGCTCTTAATGGACCTTGTTTAAAAATGTCCTGATAATTAAGGTGGTAGAGCGTACCTGTGGTCAAGTTACTGCAGCTCGAACATGGGCTGGCTCAACAAAGTAAGTACCACCCTCTCACAGAAAATCAGCGCGAAGTAGCCTTTAATAGCTACGTTTTGTCCGATGAGTGAGTTTTATTTAAATAATTTATAACTTTAAATATATCATTATATTATTATCAACTGTTCCTACTCTGTTTTTGTTTTATGTTTTTTTTTATATTTATACTTTGCAATAATATTTATAATATAAGTGCTTTTAATGTATTATGCTTTCGTGACATACATGCATAATACATTAAAAGTTGACAGTCAAAATTGACACTGGAGTTGGAGAATATTTGATAAATGTCAACATTTTTATTATTAAACAAAATACTTTATTATAGATAAAAAATTGTAACAGCTAGTAAGTTATACGAGGTAACAGTAGTAGAGAGACTTGTCTCTCAATGATCTAAGATCCAGAGGTCCATTTTCTTTAGAACTTTGTTTTCAAAACATCATAACAAAATTATGTTAGCAATAATGAATAACTGCATTTTTATTTTATTTTTTTTGTTAATTCCATACAAATGTACATGTCAGTAATATATTATTTTAAAATAATATAAAAAATACACTTCAATTAATTAAGTTCGGGCGTTCCCAACAGACAAAAAACTCGCTTCACCCAGAGCAATACAATCAAAAATTCGCTCGACTTTATAAGGGTCTGATTGTGCTATAAAACTTTTTAATTATTACTTGATTGCCAGAACCAAAGAAAAAAAATGTTAAGCCCGAGAACTTATTCAGCTCTGTTAATAAAGGTTGCTTGGTTTCAATCATCGTATTCTCATTTCTTTTCCTTCTGTTTATTAGTTCGGATTGTCTAAAAATAATCCACGGTAATGCCGGCTATTAAAATATTAAAGAGGAAAAGGTTTTCTTGTTCGACGTTGCGTTAAAATCTATTTGATTAATGACTTTATAAAATGTATCAGAAACTCAATTCAAATATCGCTTGCATAAAATTTGATAATCATTAGTTGTGCTTCAGCAGAATAAAAGTTTTGATTTGAGTGGGCAGTTGTACTATTATTATTTCAGACATTTTTAATGACAGGTTTGAGCCTAAGTATGGACTGAAGAGATACTTGTACTTGAAGGTCTGTAAATATCTTGTTTAAAAAGATTGTACAGTGAAAAATATAAAAAACATAATGTTTTCAAAATACCAAAAAAAATATTTTAATTTTGCCTTGTTACACTTTATTCAAAAATTTTATGTGAATATACTGTACTCCGTTTCAGTCATGATTTAGCCGAAGAAACATTAAGTTATTCTCGTTTATTGAGAAAAAATAAGTTTCTCGGAACACAACTCAATTTTATGACCGTACTTAATAATTTTCTTAATTGTAACAGAACTTAATAAAATTGTAACAGAAATGTTTTAGTGACATATTTTTCTATTAACAAAATATTTTTTCAGCCGAAAAAGATTTATAGCGTCCACCACTTGATTAAACATTGTTTAAATTTTTATTATTAACATTAAAATAAATAACTCTTTTAACGCAAGCTCTAACTTCATAAATATTTTCTGTATAAACCGATACAAGCCACTGAAAGGAATATATTAAAACACTCGTTTATTATACGTAATAATTTATTAAAATTCTCAACTCAATTCTGAACTTTAGCATTTCACCTGGAATGTAGGCACTTTAATAATTTACAGAGAATATTCTAATATAGTGTTATTTATTTAACTGACGATTTTATTTTAAGGCCTGGAATTAAATTACTTATCCTAGGTACTTAGTAAATGAATTAAATTAAAAAAAAAAAACAAATCTAACAAGAATTAAAATTGCTACAACTTGAAAGATATTGATAAAGGTTTATTTAATCAATCGTGTTTAGATTGACAATGCTAAATAGTATTAAAAAATTTGTATTCGTAGTACCTCTTTACATCGTCAGTCTAAACACCAAACGCTTAAGTCTCATTGATTTTACAATCATAGATTAAAATTAAAAAAAAAAACGTTTCTATACAAACTATACAAACTTTTATTAAGCATACTTATCGTATTTCTATTTTTTTAATATACAATATTAAAAATCACAATCTCGGATAAGAACATGATACATCTGAAATGATTTTCCAATTACGTATTAATAAGAGTTCTTAAAATTTTCCTATAGGAATTTTAGAATTGTTACAAAAATAGTAAATGTAATATTTTTTTTTATATATAACCTTTATGAATTGTTTAATTATTAAAACTTTTTTCTATTACATAATGTATTAATTCTATTTAGATAAAATGCGTGGACGTAATAGAACGGTAATTTTATAGGTGAACAATATTTTTCTATCACTGTCATTATAAATCTATGAATATGAAACAAATACACCACACTATTTCTATTAAATAAAAACTATTTTTATATTAATTATTATATCACACTTTAATTATGTTTATTTCATATTATTTCATTATATATCGGACAATACTCTAATGACTGAATAAAATTGTGCAATCGCAAACCCTCTTTTACCGGTGATGCATTATTTATTGCTATATTTATACAATTAAATGTATGTATAGGTAAATTATTCATACACTAAGTGGACAATTAAAACAGTTGATGGTAACATTAACAGAACTACCCATTAACCTTCTCACTCCTGGGACGAGATTTACTTTTTACCGCTAACACTATACAGGTATATACATATGTGTAAGTGTACAATTATAGGTTTATATATATTATCATATTTTCAACTGAATATAACTTGTTTACAATATGGTTGTTTGTAATATAAATATTTTCAAATTCTAGAGAAAAGCAGCGAATTTTTTTACTATATGAACCAACAGTCGCATCATTTTTTGAATATAAAATCATTTTCAGTCTGTGCGCAAAACAATTATGAACATTTTTTACCTTTTTATAAATCCTCTTTGGTAAATAACGCGATTATTAATTTTCAATCACTGCTTATTGTTATGTTATTGAGTTATAGAAAATATTAAAAAAAAAACATTTTTAAAATAAAAAAAATATAAAATTCACTATAAACTGTAAATGTTTGTACGTAATAAATCACATGCATTATCCAATAAACGCATGTACATCGTTCTCTTTCACACCCAACCTCTTTAAAATCTCTAGACCGGCTTGCGTAAACTCGGTTTTGCCACATAGGCATGCGAAATGTTGCTCCTGTGTGTAAAGCTCTTTATCTATAACTAGAGAAAGGATCTCGCTGCTAATCCGGCCCTTAAGTCCCGTCCAAGACGAGCTGGCGTTTGATAAGACGTGAATGACATTTAATCTGTAGAAGAATTAGTCTTACAATCAGATGAACGTCAACAAACAGCTTTACAAGAATTTTCATATATAATTCGATAAAATTAATGTTACTCAAAATATAAACATATTAAGTTATTTAATAGGCGCCTATATTTGATGTATGGTAGATTTCTAGCACTACTTGACTTGTAGATTGTATTAGTTGTAATTATTGTCAACAAATTGTAGCAATATATTTGAAGTTATTGTAAGGTAACTTTCATCTGTTTCTGGAAGTCGATTTGATTTAAGAAATTCCTAAAATTAGATAACGTTTTTGCTCGAAGGAGACATTAAGCAAGGTTTTGGTTTTCTAGGGTAAAAAATTATTATACCATTTTTTTTTAAGTTTTCTTAATAAACTGAGCAAATGGAACTGAACTGATATAATTCTCTTAGTTTCATCAATCATTTAAACAGTTGAAAGAGATTTTATAACTCACCTGTCGTCTTGTTTTATTATTTCATTGATTTTTTCTTTGAAAAGTATGTCTTCTTCTGTTTTGTTGAAGAAAATCAAGTGGACTCGTTTGCTGTCAGATAAATATTAAGTAACATAGTTTACTACAACAGTATTAATTTTAATCATAAATCAAATAAACTGATTAACCATTTGATAAATTCGAATTTTTAATTTTTTTCTTTCAGACCATTCCTAGGTCATAAGCATATAAATTTAATCGAGTTTCTATATAACAGTTCAATATCCAATAGTCACGGTAGATCCTAATGAGCTTACCATTTGAGGTTAGATCGCGCCAGCATAAATCTCAATAAGCCCAACATTGGCGTTATCCCACTGCCTGCGGCTATCAAATACATTACTTTTACTTGTTTTAGCTGAAATGAGAGTTTTTATATAGTTACAACGGTTTTTTTTTATGTTTTTCGCCCAGTTTCGGCCAGGTTTTGTTCCTATACTACTTAGAGAACCTTTCTCAATTACATGTTTTTTTTATCGAATTAAATTCTACAACGTATTTCTAGACAGCTAATACAAAAAATAATAATAATTGTTTTAGTTACGTCAAGTAATGAAAACCTTAACAATATTTGATTGCTGTAAATAAGCCTAAAAGAAAGTTCTCAAGAACAAACAGATGAATAAAAGAACAATAGTCAAAGGCTCAATATAGATTTTCTTGTAATGATAAATAAATATTAGCGTTTATTTTTGAACAAATTCAACAACAATACTCAATTATCGGATTTATGAAATACACGTGTAATTCTTTTATGAAATAATTTTAGTTATGTCCTCTGACCTTCTGTAATTGAAAATTTCCATACGGTCCTGAAAGCGTGACGAGATCGCCCAACTTCAAGGACGTGAGATACGGTGATAGATCCCCCGTATCATATCTCTTAATCGCCAATTTCAATGCGCTCAGGTCACCGCCAAAATTGTCCCACCCGTCTCCCACGGGGGTGTACGAACGTATACATTCCTTATCTGTAGGTAGCAAAACTTGTAAGCGTCTTTGTAAACACCATTATTTATAAGGAACTTTGGAAGATCACGTACGATATAAGATGTACTACTTTCATGTGATGTGATGTTTCAACTGATATAACAGCTTGATAGGAGAGAAAAAATTAGTAACGTAGTATTTGTGAG
The DNA here is from genome assembly GCF_018135715.1 of Danaus plexippus. Lineage (NCBI taxonomy): Eukaryota > Metazoa > Arthropoda > Insecta > Lepidoptera > Nymphalidae > Danaus > Danaus plexippus. Next base: position 3,806,430 of record NC_083548.1, on the reverse strand, counting down.
GCATCAAAATGTATTTATTAATAATTAGTATTATTTTTTTTAAATCAGCAATAGTAATATATAAACCTGATAATACTGTAATTTATTATTAAGTTCCTCTCAGGAAAAATAATTACCGTTTATTTTATGGTGAACTCTAATATGGTGCCCTAGTGGTACAATTACCGGCCCAGACACAGGTGACAAAGCAAGTAAAGTAGTGTCATGGGAGACTCGCTCCACATGCATCACCCGACAGTCCAATGTCCGCGGAGACGATATCTGAGTGGCCGCACCGAATGACATCACACCCACATTCTTCCAAACCTTGTGTTCCACTTTAGACGCCATTACCTACATTATTTATACGTGCATAAACGTTAAGGAAATTAAAGAAAAATGTTGCTAAGAACCTTTGATATGTGAAAAAAAATGAACATATGATTTTCGTTTCAAATTATAACTTTCAAAAGAATCTGACCTCAATTTTTCCGCTCTCAGAAAAAACCCTCATTTGCAAAGGGTCTTTGATTTGTTCATCTGGTATTAATTGCACCGTTCTAAGCCATCCGTCAGTAGCTACTTCCACGTGTAATCGACCGTCTGTTATCTTTGCACATCCACCTGGATTAGCTAAAAGGCCAGTATATATTGAGATAGTAAGTTTCATTGATGTTTGTATCCAGTCGAAACGCAGAGGAGGCGGTGACCCTTGTGCTTTGTCAGACTTAATTGGACTCGACGCAGCTCTACGGCTTATTGATACTGGGAGATCACTTGACTGTATTAGACTTTGCATGATTTTGCTTGGAGGACTTCCTTTAACGTTGTCTTCGCTTTTAGTGGTAATCTTTTTCCTTACAGGTGTTATACAGTTTGCTAAATTTTCCATTGATTTTCTAACGAGTTCTTGAGCTTTTGACGGTTCTCTAAGACGGTCAGATTTTGGAGATGCATTTGCGATGTCAAAAAGTTCCTCAGCATCAGGTCTGTCGGTACGAAGCGGTCCCACTAAGCACTTTGCTAAGAGCGAATCGTAGTTGACCCATGGGTGAACTTTATCAAAGAGTTCCGTTGCATCAATACCAGCGCCACGCATTAATTCTTCAGGACCTGTAGAGGTTAGATGAATAACAATAACAAACCCTTAATGGGGCTCTAATTATGTAATAAACTTGGATATAAAACGACTAACCTCCGGGATGGTAGGGTAAATAATACGTTATATTATAAACTCGTCCCCTAATTGCGAGCCACGCGTCCTCTGTAAATTTTAAATGTTGAAATTTAATTAATTATTAATTTCAAGTTAAGATATTGTTTGGGATATTGTTGATTGTTTGTATAACAAATAACTCCTATAACTTTAGTCGTTTAAAAACTTTTCAAGAACTTCATTTTAATTTGTTTAAATAATAAAGAAAGTTAATAAGTTATTAAAGATTCGTCACATGCTTTATATAACTTACTCTCAAGTTGCAAATGTTTGGTTTAATTTTAAAGTACTATGTACAAATTATTTATTTTCATGACATCATTAATAGAGAAACCAAATTTAAAATTGATTTTCAGTCTATATCAATAAATAAACAACAAGAAAATTTATTCAATGATAGTTAATTGACCCCGGTTTGATAAATCATATATCCTATTTGATAAATCACATATTTAGGCTATTACCAAATACCACACTACCAGACACGCATTTTGGGTGCATCCCGAGCAATACGCAAGAAGATTAAGAAATGTTGTGGCGGTAGATGACAGAGAATAAGATTAGCTCACAGACAATTTTGTCCCGTCCGCCCGTGTTTGAGATTACTGTAATACGAATATAAACGAAAGGTCGGGTAAAATGAGAAATACATTAATAATTACGCGTAATATATCCCAAAAACACAGTTTCTTTCGTTTTATTATAGAACATTACAGTGGAGATGGCGATTCAATTTAAGAGACTATGAATAAATAAACAAATCATTTATTTTAAGAAAAGGCTCAATTTATTTTTGGAATATCGGATGTTAAAGAGATCTAGTTTACCCTGTGTATTGTGTGTTGCCAGTTCCGTGGGTGTAACGGGTCTGATGCGGCCGCCGATTCCGTTCAAGTCTTTCCCCGAATTTCCCAGCCTGATCCAGTCCATGAGACTGTGACCTGGTTGAAGAACACATTTGTTGCGAGGGTTGCCTGTGATAGAAAAATATTTTTAAATTTACCTTTGTATTATAATATAACCTTAGGCATAAGGTTATCTGTAATTTTTTTTATCTCTAATTTGTCTTCCCAGTCTATGCTTTCTTCTGCTTTTGACTTAGAACATTATCTACTCATTTTAAAACTGTATATACAAGTGGATATTGTGAACTATGTTACTAATTTTGTGGTTGTATTTTCTATATAAAATATTCATACGTAAAATATATGTATGATTGTGTAAGTGCACTCGTTAATTGCTCATTGATTATTACCTACTAATACTGCCTTCGGTTTTTCCTCAACTTTAAGGTAATATTAGAGGGTACCTAGTTATTGGCTTACTTGGCTTCAACGGTATAAAAATTTATCTTGAATTTAATTTAAATACTCTTTACTTTGTGATAAGGAAACATATTTATAAAATAAAGATTTCCTTATAGCCATAAAAAAGGATCGTCTGCTTCTTAAAAAAATACTTTCACAGTCTTACTCTTAGTTATTTTCTATAAACTAATAGCAAAATAAAGAAGTTACTTCAACTTTCTTCATAAATTCTGACAATATATTAATAATAATTTCAAAGACAATTGCTTTCTTATAAGCGGGTAGAACTTAAAAGTACGTACTATTTTCTCTTTCACTGTCTTGGAGATGACGTCGGTATTTTCAACGTTAAAAGTGTTGTACTCATAATTTTTTTTTAATAATATTTATATATGTATCGTAGTATTAAATAGGCTTAGAAAAGTTTTCAGCAATGTTAAAAACAGTTTAGACCACAAATTGTATGAATTCAATGTAATTAATAACGTGGTAATATTTCAATTACCTAATTAGCTAGACCAGAATGACATTCCGAAATATTATGTACCAGATGAATTATTGCTTCAGAGATCTTAAATCTTACAACAGATGCCTCCATTTTTGATGCAAATTATATGATCTTAATCAGATTTTATTGACCTTTCCAATTTTATTTTATTTTATTATGTAAATTCAATTTCTATTTCACTTTCGGCTTCTTTGGAAGTTTGTTTTGGATCTTGAGTTTGTTAAGAATTTTATGTAATTTTACTTTTAGAATTACTACGGCTATTGAGAGTACAAGGACTTTTTAAATGATTTATGAGTTATTTAGCCTTACAGCCTCGACATTTCTTTGCGGACATAAATATAACTTTAGTAATAATAAATGGCAATTTCCGAAATAGCTCTGACATTTGACCACGATTTCCCGTTCTATAAAAATGTAACAAAAAGCCAACTATCAAAGTTACACGTTTTAGGATGAAGTCATTTTTACTTAGTAAATACACGGGTCGAGCCTGTTAGAGAAATCCAATGACAAAGATAAATATCTCTAAAATAGCCGATTATAGTGAGATCTAAGATTTTCGCGAGTATTCATTTAAATGAAACTAGTGTTATTCGGATTTACTACGCGGATTTTATTATTTAAAAACTACATAATCCCGACGTTTCGGTTATACGAGGTCACCTCGTCTGCCCGTGATCACGGTTGCTGCAAAGTAACCGAAACGTCGGGACTATGTAGTTTTTAAATAATAAAATCCGCGTAGTAAATCCGAATAACACTAGTTTCATTTAGCCGATTATAGGATTTTCACCTCTAAGTCTAAAACAAACTTAAAAGAATAAAATATCGACGTAATTTAGTATCAAAAAAGGTACCACTCCTTATTTACTTCACAAGTGTACTGTCTGAGCAGGCTTTATCAATAGTTGGGACTATGGAAACATTTTCCATTGATTAAAACTTTCTTTTTTTAGTGCTGCATGATATAATACTGAAGTAATTTGTTGGTAGTTATTTATAAACCGTGGAGATTATTTGAAAATATAGTTCTCATTAATTCCTCTTTCTTTTTTTTAATTTTGTGATAAAATAGTTCTTTAATGCGTGCCAATAAAGTAGTAACTTATTGTGAAAATGACGTATTTTACATTCAGCTGAACTAGTTTTAATACTGTTGAATTTCGACCCTCGCTCTTCAAGTTTTAATGTTATTTCCATTTTGCAAAGTGAATTTGAAAAAGCTCTCAACTTTCTGTTATTTATTTATTAATCAATTATATTATTTGGCCAGCAGCTTCGCTTGATAGTTGAATGTTTTAAATTAATTTAGTAGTTTAATAAGAGAAAGTAATAAATATGTTATCGTTTCCCAACATTTACGTATATTTAAGATGAAAGCGAAAGTCTTGCTAGAATTGTCAGAATTGGAGTTTGCCCTCAAACATAATTTTCCCTTAACCTACGTACAGATTAGGAATTAGATAGGATTTTTAATATTCTTACTCAATAGTAACAAAGTGATTAAACAAAAAGTGATTAATAATCAATTCTTGCAAAAATATAAGTAAATATTTTTTTTAATATTTCAAAGTAAAAATTCTATATAAACATATTAAACGGAATTTTAATATTAATTAGACAATGACATTAAATGTAAATAGCCATGGAGTTGTATTTTGTTGCATACTTACGAAATGTCAATGTTAAATGGAAAATTATAATTCATAACGTACATTATTTTTCAAAAAAAAAAAACAAATATATTAAAACTCTCAAATAATAATAATAATAATATAATTACATATTAACATTTTATAATGTGTTTATTTTAGTATATTTAAAAAATAAAACTTAGTTTTGAAACTTAAAATTGTAACACTTTCTTGGCTAATAAATAATTCCGAAAACCATAAATTGCCGAATGTCTTGTACGCGATACCTTTTTTTCGAAGGATTTTCCGATGAATGCACTTCTTGAAACAATAAAAAATAAAGAAATTTAAATATCACAATTCAAATTATAAACAATAAAAAATATATAATTTTATATAAATTAGATTAAGTGTTTTTGTCAAGTGTGGCCACTAAATATGCAAAAAATATATATATTGAATATATAACTTTTTTATTTTTTATGACTAAACATAGGGTAGACTCGACTTTTAAACATTTACCCAGAATAATATCCGTTACCGAGATGGAAGTGAGATATATTTCGGAGATCGTCTGTTTAATATTCCAAACATTTTCGTACGCTATGTTCTATCTGCATGTCTTTTGTAACGTGACTTGAATTTCGAATCAAAGTAAAGCAATTTAAGTATTTAAACTCCTTATTGCAAGTGACTTCAGGCCTTTGGTATTCAGAATCTTAAAGCCAGAGCGCTGAACGTTTCAGTTGATCTATTATTCTCACAAATAAGCTAAATTACTTTTAGAGATAAAATTTATCATGTGACTACAGGAAAATTTTCATAATGTCAACAAAGAACAACCATATTTTGTGTTGGATGTTTTTCTATACAATATATGTGAAATTATGGACACTGAATATAATGGTAGAATTTACGAGTGAAAAAACTATAGCGTAAATCTTTCCGCAGCTAAATATTTTTTTATTTTGGTATGAACCTGGAAGCTGCCATAATTTTTACACGATCATGTCTGAATACATTTTGAATTCTTATGAATAAATTTATTAGACAAATGTTTGTTTTCGCCCTAGTTTTAAATTTATTTAAATATAATTGGAATTTTTTGAACCTTAAAGGGTTGGATTATAGTTTATCCGAGACACTAGTTTGTATTTTGGTATTGTAATGGCTACGTACATATAGGCGTTAACTTTGTTTTTTTTTTGTGTACAATTCGACAAAATTTTAATGACAATTAATTCGTTACATAATGACAGAAAACCTCAAACTGACCATATTTTTTTTAACTCGAGAATGATTGTAGATGATTTAGCGATTTTTGTTTACGGGGACACAAGTTAAATCAAATTAGTAATTCACACTCATTCAAATAGACGAACAAAATACAGGAAAATAAATGTGCTGGCAATAAAGAAAATACCGAGTCTTTTTCGTAACCTTTTTACTATGTAACTTTCCTTTCCGTTAAATAGTGTACACACGCTAAGGGCACTCCGATATTTATTTTACTAAAGGTCTCTTGCCGATAATAAAATGACTCAGCTCTAATCTGTAAGACAAACAATCTAAAGATATATAATAAATATTTTCATTATTATAAAACTCGCTAATGGTTATTACGTATCAAATTTACCAGCACTGTTATACAGCACGAACCTGTTAAAAAATGTGATTCCGAGTAATCCTTTCTGATTAATATAATATTATACAATTTGTCTCATATTTTCGTGTAATATTTTTTTTTTTTAACATAATAATATTAAATAATATAAAAAGCATGCAACAATAATATAATACACCAAAGCAGTGGTAACCGATAAGCTAAGTAAATTAACCACTTTAAAAAAAACTAAAAATAGGAAGAGCCTTATACGTAAAGAAAATACAATTCATTTTCTAGAAATATCTTTTATTGCTTTTGATGAATTGCGTCGTATTTGAACATATATTTTGTAAACTATTAAATATGTCAATTCTGAAATAGGTTTTAAATATTAGTTGGTAAATAACCTACTTCTATTACTACGGACAACTACGGAACTCTTGTTCGCACTTGACCTGTAAGTCATTAGTAATTTGTCTTAAACGTAAGTATATCAGACCCCATCCTGTTTTTAGCATGTATCCATAAATTGCGTATGCCATTCTTATACACGCTCCCCTCATTTACAAGAGTAGTTATGTATGTTTTATTCAACATTCTAGTTTACCTTCTTAGTGTTTCATTATTATTGTTATTTGTTGCACAAGATATATATGTAATAGATATTATATATATAAAAAAAAATTAGAATCGACGTAACATGTCCTATTCGATGTAAACTTTATATAAACATAGATATATGAAATAGTAAATATATGAAGTTGCACGATTCACTTTAAAAGCATCACAAATTGAAGCAACAAACTGCGTAGAGTATTTTATGGAATCAATATAAAGCCTAGGAAGGCATGGACGTAATTCAATACGTAACAGTCCAGTACAGGACGATGTTTAACTCTATCATATATTTAAAAGCTTTGTATTTGCTTTTAATTTACTATTAGTATTAAAAAAACTGTACAGCCAGTATTGAGAATAGTAACAACGCGAAAACGATTTTTTTTCGGTTTGTACTTTGAGATAATATGAAATTTAGCATATTAATTATTCATATGACCGCGTGTAAACTAAAAAGAGACAATTTTAAAACATTCTTTAAAAAAAAAGCAAGAAGCTAACATTATACGGCGACCTAGATTATAATATAAGTGAAGATGTAACATCTCGCTGTTAGTTTAAAAAAACTTATATTTAAATTTCAGCTTACTGTAAACAGAAATTACAGTTACAAAGTCATTACTACAAAGTTCCATTTAGAAAATTCGTTCTTATTTAAGATATTAATATTCATATTCTAGGAACAGTGCTTTGTTTTTGTTAATATGGAGAATGAACATAAAATGACATAGGTTTACGACCTCGTGTAGTGTCAAGAAAGAGGAAGAGGCATCGTACCCTAAATTTTTATAGCAGGCTTGACATTACTATTACAACCTTTACCATGATTTTTGGGGTTTAAACTTTCAGTTAACTCCCGGAAATGCTTAGGCTGTCAAAAATTAGATTTATTTAAATTTACTTCCGAGTATTCTACTACAATTACACATTTTTTTTAGTTATACATATAAATAAATTACTATATTATTAAGAATCAAATCAATATAAAAATAAGAGCTGAAATGTTAAACCGGTGACCGGTATATCTATGTAAATAATCACTTATCGGTGTTATCAACCAAAATATATGTTATAATTTAATTTACATATGTGCAAATACGAAAATAAATAATTATATGATTTCAACACAAAACATCTTTACATAATAAAGTAATCTTTTCACGTGATTTTCATTAAATGTGAACGTAATGACGACTTCCAAATAGACTGGATTCAGCGATTTATTTCAAATTATATTTTATATTACATAATGGATATATTTTATATTATATAATATAATGAATATTAAAATTACATTTTATTTACATTTAACAATATCATCAATGTACAATAACAAATAAAAGAATTATTCTTTTTTTAATTTAATGTATAAAATAATTATAATATTTCACCTTCGATTTTATTATATCCACCATTTATATTCATAAATATATCGGATATCGGATAACGAATAAATAAAATTTTTGGTTAACAAATTCATTTGAGTTTTCAATGAACACACGCTCTCTAATCTATTTATTTGGATAAGTTCATTCGTTTCAATCACATACGTCGCAGAAGGCAGCATAATAAATTGAATATACAACTAGGAGAAGCAAAGTAAAGAAAAAACACCAGCGAAATTATCTTATATATTTTACCTACCCTTCACAACTCATAATTATGACATATACATATATCTTTATAAATATTTGATAGCTAATAAAGTTTTTTTATCAAGTTATAACTCTAGAAGCTGATTTTAAATGTATATGGTGTACTGACGCAAGTCTTTTAGAAAGAACACGCGGTTCGTCATAAAAAAAATATAAGGTTTTACTTCAAACTTACTTAATACTGTAGCAAAATTAAACGACAGTATATTTTCATCATATTTTTTTTTTGCAAAGGCGTTATATTAGGTTGATGGTCTCATGAATCTACTTAAAAAAACTAATAGCACTTCCTGATCCTGCTTTTGTCTAGGCTAATGCAAGTCCGCCTTTGGTGTGTAATCCATCAATGCTTTTGATTTTTTTTTAATTTTTCAACAAAATCGCTTAATGAATATACGACGATTGATTTATCTTTATCGTTTAGGGGTAAAGAGTGAAAAAAAGTAAATAAAATTTTAATAATATTTTTTTCACACATCCGATTTGCGTTTCAACTGGACATATAAAACATCCACGCGTTTCATGAAAAAAGAATACGACAAATTGTCGAACAGCAATATAATTTACCACACCTAGCTGACAAATCAATAAAAGTCAGCGATTGACACAAAAAATGGTGACGTATGTCAACCATACTTCCCTTTTACGGCCTTTCACTCGAATTCCCTTTTACGTTTAATAGTTTATTGTCACGATAAACAGAATTGCTGAATATATTTTTTATTTTTATTCGTTTTTGCGTTGATTGTGCAATTCATATATATTCCCATATCTTACTGTGACTTAAAAATTGACATCTTATATTTTATAGAGGATTACAGTGAGTTTAAATCATGAATTAACAACAAATAGATTAACTTCTAATTTGCTAATATAAAAAAATTGCAAATCGCAAGTTAAATTATTTAAGTCCTAGAAAACAGTTTTCCTTCGCTGCAGAGCTAATTTCGACATTATTAGGTATTATAGGTTTGTAATTAATTAACATTCTATTAATAACCACGATGTATGTTTTTTGATCAGACGGGCAATACTCAGAATATGTATAGGTTCGTTTCTCAGTATGGTGACGAAAATCATTTTTAGATAGATAAAAACAGTTGAAACTTCTCGAAATCCTTTTTAGTTGTTACTACAGAATCAAATGCAAATTTTATATATTCTTAACGAATTATTTTATACAAATTTATCAAAAATTTCTTGAAAATTAATAAAGAAACAAAAGAACTGCGATTGCAACATCTTAAAGAGTAAATCATTTGAGATAATAAAATATCTCCTTAAATACAACACACAGTCAATGTTTGAGGACACGTCAGAGATTAGATAATTCATTTCCCTTATAGATAATCTGTAATTGTCGTTTATATATTGGAATGAAAATCTACCTTCATCTTAAAAAGGTTATTGAATTCAATTGAGACAAAAAATGTATACAGTTTTCAAAAACTCGTACTCGTACAGACCTGAACAAAACTATTAATTGATTCAGCTATCTAAAATTAATCAAGAAAACATAGAATAAAATATTCATCGACACGAACAGAATTACTTAAATATGGCGACAAAATTTTTGATATTTCTAGGAAAGAATCGCAATTGACAAACATAATTATACAAAACATAAAACTTAAGGACATCAATATTTTGGTATAGTAGGTACCAGTTTATAAATAAATTCTACAAAACTTGTTTTGTAGTCCAATTGGATCATTACATTTTTTTTTTTATTATTTTCATTACAAATATATTCTGTAACAACGAAACCTGAAACTTTACCCATAAAATATTCACAAATTAACATTACAGCGACTAAAACTGTAAACAAAATTTAACGTCAGATTTTTGGATATTCATTGCACAAACAAAGTCAAACTTTATTCGATCCTGAGGCTTTTGCTAAGCAAACTTTAATGTCGAGTGTTGTTTACGATGATTTATAGATGAGAGCTGGTTTTAAACTGGCACTCACATTATTAAAAACTATTATCTATAAAATAAGTTTAATAAAGAAAAGCTACTCCAAAGAAAACTATCAATATGAAAAACCGAAATGTATAATCTAAAAGTGAGTGAACACAAGGACATTAAATAGCTTTGTATGCGGGGCAATTATTTCATAATATAGGAATATTTTCATGAGATCAGTTTAGCAATATAGCTTGTTAAATTAAAAAATATATACCTATAATATTTAAAAACACTAACTTTATGATCGAATTTGAATTGAGTTTCTAAAAGAAAATATAAGTTAACAAAATTTTCGAAACGACCAGGATCGAATATTATTAAAGTCCAACAACTTTTGAAATATCGCGCTAGATAAAAAGTAACTGGAATTATTTTTATTGGAGTTGAAAATCTAAAAGTAAATTGCTATACAGCCAATGTACTTAAATGACCTAAAATTATTACGTTTGTTTCTATAGGAGTTAGATTTTATTAAATAACTAGTTAAATAAAAAGCAGAAAACCAAAAATCAAATCTTAAATACATTTTCCTTGATAATATATATATTATAATAATACTCTACTTCCATATATAATGGGACTACCTCTATATAACCATTGCTTAATGCTCAATTAAATTTATTATGATAAAACGTATAGAGCAATTAAGATCAATGGAATAAATTCAATAAAAAAATAATATTTTCTATAAAATCCGTTAACAACTTCTTTTAAAAAAAGAAACGTATTGTATATTAATTGAATGGAATTTCATTAAGTTGCTAGCGTTATAAAAAAGTTTATAGTAAGACGTAATACTACTTACTACTGAACGCTTACTCAGATTCACTGTTTATATTTACCGCGTCATAAGTTCTGTCTAATGTGATTAATGCAAGAACTTGTGAAGATGGATTGATGTGTGGACGTTTGTTTCCCTGTTAAGGAAAAGCTATTAAACGAATTTTCCTGAAAGTAAGAGTAATGTGAATAAGATATAAGATATAATTTTACTTGATTTTCGGTGTATTTTAAGTGACTGATGTATCTTGTGTTAAGTTATCTGATACAGTCTGTAGCTCTAGCATATTTTTTATTCAAAACACAATTCATTCTCTCTGAGCTCAAAGTCAAAGTCAGACGATTCCAACAAAAACTACCTCCATATTTAAAATAAAATCAAGAAATGATTTAGTTCTGGTTTAATAAGCGTATTGTTTTAATAAGTTCATTCCTATTGTTTTACTTCATAATTTAAAGTTAATTCCTAATGTAAAATCCTCTGTAATCTAATTTGAATAACTGTACTATTTCAGCCAGTCTTGTTTGGGGGACGTTAGGTAACAGCAAGATAGAATGGGCAATAACCAAATCTTTTGATCCGCTTCAAAGGACTGATGACGCAATAACACTGTTTACGTCACAGTTTACTTTCCATTGGACTTTCAAAACAGGAAATAAATATGTAGAATAATGTATATTATAATATAAAAGTAACAAATAAGTCCACAGGCATTTTATGATGCAGTTTGTTTTATCGATAACGTCATTAATGATAAATTTCCCGTCCAATAGACGAGTTTCCATTAAATTAAGTTACTCTCAAGTCAGCCGCACCAGACATGATAGCTACTCAAGAAAGAGGGAAATTTTGTTAAATCGAACCGTAAGTGTATATACTGTATATCGACGCTTCGTTTTTTTTATATATCATTAATGTCAAATAAATCACGTCTCTTGAGAATTCTTACGTATTAATTTATAGCCAACTATGGTATATTAATTTGATATAAGTTGTAATAAAAACTATTATACATGTAGGCACTTCAATTAATCTTAACGTTATATTTATGGAATAATAAATTCCATAAATATTGTAGGAAGTGTTACAGTTAATTTATCGCAAATCGCAATCTTGCTATTCTAAGATAATCCCTAATACAGAGAATAAACAAAGCCGTAATTTCAGAGTAAAACAAAAGCTACATTTAAGATGGTGTAGAAGCTTTGACTGTTATATTTGTACATTCTGTATTATTTTTTCCAGCACTTCGAACAGAGTCAATTGAGGATTGAATAAGAATTATGGACTATTATGTATCTTTGCCTATTTTTTATTCTTTTTTCACATTGTGTTACATTTAAGGAAGCATCTCACGATATTTAATTTTACCTTAATAGTATATGATTATTAAAAAATATAAAAAGTGTCTTAACAAAAAAATATCATATAGTAAATAAAACACGCATGTTGTTTTATTTAAATAATAGAAAGAATTGTTGCAGTTAGCAACTACTTTATTGATAAATACTTAGTTTAAATTATGAATATATTTCTTATTTAACACAAATATAATCGAATAAACACAAGTATTCTTAAAAGATTTAAGTTAAATTAAAAATAATGAAAATTTATTCTTCATAAAGAAAAAAGCAGTCGAATGAGTCTGTTAAAGTATTGTGTTAATAAATATATTGTCGGCCATGACCCAGTTTTCTTTTTCTAGTGTTTAATTGAAATGGGTATTTTGTAGCGTTGATTTATAAATATATTAAGGTGATAAAAACATCACCTGATTATTATATTAACTTAGATGCTATTCACAAAGTTGTTTACTATTAGGTACATAAGAATATTGAATGAATATAAAAATTTATTGCTTAAAAACTGTCAGAAGATTTACTTTAAATGAAAAACATATTTTTGTTCTATTTGATAACAAAGGTAAATTTTACTGGCGTAACTATGTCTTAAATTAAGTATATATAAAAAGCAAATTTAAAATTTACTTTAAAAATAAAATTTAGAACTTGTCTTTAAATTCTTTTCCTACAACAACCTCTTTAAGTCGATCCGGTTTTACTCCTTTATAGAGCAACATTTTCTTCTTAGAAAGAAAAATATATTAGAAGTTCGTATTTTTAAACAAAAGAAACTGATGAAGATTCTAAATACTATAAGCCAGGAAATAAATAGGTTATTCTTAAATTTTATTGTTGTGTTTTCAATAAATTTACATAATCAATGTATACTAAGTATTTCTGTTAAAGGCCTTTCTGCCTTTCTCTTAATAAAAGCGTAATTAAAGGAAGGGGACAAAAAGAAGTAATATATAAAACTTCCTGCAAAATATACTTTAAACCTGTATAAAAAAACATTTTTTTTTTATATCTGTGTTCAAAGAAATTTAGAATGATAACAGATAAGATAAAGCAACGAGAAGATAAGGTGTTATATCATAAAAATATTATTTCTACAGGAATGTTTCATGACGTAGTAGAAAAGTGTAAAGGTCATAGCTACTAGAGATACGCCGAATACGCGTTTAATCGAATACGAATATTCGGCTGAACATTCGGCGCATCTGTAATAACAACCAAATTGGTCTTTGGCATATCATATTCCGATTTAACTTCAACACTTACAAATATTTTCCATCTAAAATATTTATATAATGAACATTTTCACGTAACTTCAAATGAAACCGAGCAAACATTAACATGTATATATGAAGTAGGATTGATTGAGTGTCAAAAATATTAATGGCAAGTTATTCTGTTACTGTGTATATTTGGGTACGATTGATTATAGTCACGAGTAAAATAAAAACTTACTTGACATACTAGAATTAGACGAGGACAAGTCACTAGACAGACTTCGTTTGAACAGACAGCAAAACATAGTGTACACTCCCACAGAGATATGCACAAGACAATTGAGTTGTGATGCCATAGAGTCCCGACTAATGGAAGTGATTCAATATTCAATCAATACGACATCCATTATAATGGCTTCGTCATATCCACTTTAATAAGGAACCTTCCCGATAAGGGAAGCCGAACGTTCAATGAACATTAATTTTGTAAATCTAGTTCCTCCAGCGGTTTGAGTAAACGAACATGTCACTGATTAGTAATCTAAGAACAAGTTCCATCTTCATATTAAATACCACAGTTTCAAATTTCAATGTACCTATCCCATTCATACGAGTACATCTACGTTGTTTTGGTATATATAGACCCATTAACCAAAAACTTAGAAATTGTTGATGTTTTGTAAGGATCTATCGTCTTAAACGAGATATAAAGATAGATTATATGTAATGTAGTAACTGTGGGATGCAAGTATTGTTATGCAATAATTTTAATAGGTATTTTGAATTCATTGAAACGGCAATACACGAGTCTTTGTTATTAATAATCGTATTGATTTTACAATGACAATGAAATTTCAAATGCAAACTATTCTTGTTAAAATGTGAACATTTGGTTTTGAAATAGATAAGTTTTTTATCATATGTTTTTATTAAATTTCTATTAATAAAACGCAGAAAAGGATTCTATTGCACTTTACTGAATTTTATATTTCTTAGCTTTGATATTCGCATTATAATGGGAACTGACATAAAATAGCTGTTCTTTTTAAGAGCATAACAAAATATTTAAATAGCCATAATATAGTACTTGAGTCAACGAAATTATTATTGTGAATATATATAGCTTGTTCATAAATAAAAGTCACAAAAGGCAGAGTTTACTAATGTGATCAAATATAGCAAATCCAATTATTTGAAAACAGAACAGACCAAAATATTTACGTTTTTAAATATCTCCTACCAAAGTTTAAAAATAGAATCATCAATTAAGACTGTAGGAGTGAAATATGGTGATAGAATTTTTGTTCTTATGTACAAGTTAACTTTGTATATAACCGAGATAAATAAAACAACAACATCAAATAGAAAACTGCTGTCCACCTCCAACTGTTTCCGGCGGACGATGTCTTTGTCTCCCGTTCCACCAACATCCACAGCACGGCATTGCTTAAAGTATTGCACAACGCATTGTTTACATAATTTTTCAAAAGCTGTCAATGCACTTGAACTTGACTTTGAGCGCACCGCATTTCAAGTTTCTCAATGGGACCCAAATTAACCAGGAAAGTTGAGCAAATTAATTTACTTGACCTCATATTTTATTAACGTAAGAACTAGACCATAATGGAATTGTGTCGTAAAAACTCCACTTTTTTTTACGTATGTAATAAAACCGAAGCGAGTTAGTGCCGACATTATATTCGGCAAAAGAAGGCACGGCTCGGGCCGCGTTCTGCCCTCTACTGCGGCTTATTCGCGGGAGGATTTGACGTTTACGGTATCCTTTACATTCACTACAAATACGAATAATTCGTGGTTACATAATCACTTTTCAAATTTCTTATTGCTATATTTTTTTAGTTTTGGTATTAAAAACAAATTGTTTTATAGTAAATATAATGATTAGGACAAAACCATTGTGTCTACAGACGCGGATTAATTTTCAATTTACAGCCATACTCCCGAACAGGTGCTTAACAATCAAAGTTTTAATTAAAGTTCAATTTATTGAATTAAAAGCAACATCTTCAGTGTTAACACAAAACTTGAATTTTCTATCTTATAAAATAGAATTTGTTTGACAATTTAAAAAGTATTTTCTTAAATAATTAGCCCAATTAATAAATAATATGGATATGGCTTATGACATATGGATTTCCGACGTTCTTCAGAAAAAGTATTATGATAAGTAAAATTTTATTTTTCTTGAAAACATATTTTATTTCAAAGAGTATCCATGGAAATATAAAAGTGGTTATCATTTAAATTTGAAGCATTTTTCCAATCTGTTAATTGTGAAAAATAACTTACCAGTAGAAGATCCCGTATTGATGAGAGGTTT